>NW_027206817.1:0-271778 GCF_032191515.1 Phaenicophaeus curvirostris
TTGTATCTTAACTACGGATAATAAGGCGATTTTGGCAAAGAGAGTATCTCCCGCAGGGAACCTGCTACCATCAAATATTTGCCCTCGTTAGACTCCCCTCTGGAAGCGCTTTCACTGCAAGCTGCAGATTCCCTCCTAACAGCAAGCTTTAGGATAGGGTACTGAATTGTAACTTACTTTCGCCTAATAATGCGATTTTGGCAAAGAGAATATCTCCCGCAGGGAAGCTGCTACCATCAAATGTTTGCCCTCATTAGACTCCCCTCTGGAAGCGCTTTCACTGCAAGCTGCAGATTCCCTCCTAACAGCAAGCTTTAGGAAAGGGTACTGAATTGTAACTTATCTACGGCTAATAAGGCGATTTTGGCAAAGAGATTATCTCCCGCAGGGAAGCTGCTACCATCAAATGTTTGCCCTCGTTAGACTCCCCTCTGGAAGCGCTTTCACTGCAAGCTGCAGATTCCCTCCTAACAGCAAGCTTTAGGATAGGGTACTGAATTGTAACTTAACTGCGGCTAATAAGGCGATTTTGGCAAAGAGAGTATCTCCCGCAGGGAAGCTGCTACCATCAAATGTTTGCCCTCATTAGACTCCCCTCTGGAAGCGCTTTCACTGCAAGCTGCAGATTCCCTCCTAACAGCAAGCTTTAGGATAGGGTACTGAATTGTAACTTACTTTCGCCTAATAATGCGATTTTGGCAAAGAGACTATCTCCCGCAGGGAAGCTGCTACCATCAAATGTTTGCCCTCATTAGACTCCCCTCTGGAAGCGCTTTCACTGCAAGCTGCAGATTCCCTCCTAACAGCAAGCTTTAGGATAGGGTACTGAATTGTAACTTAACTGCGGTTAATAAGGCGATTTTGCAAAGAGAATATCTCCCGCAGGGAAGCTGCTACCATCAAATGTTTGCCCTCATTAGACTACCCTCTGGAAGCGCTTTCACTGCAAGCTGCAGATTCCCTCCTAACAGCAAGCTTTAGGATAGTGTACTGAATTGTAACTTACTTTCGCCTAATAATGCGATTTTGGCAAAGAGAGTATCTCCCGCAGGGAAGCTGCTACCATCAAATGTTTGCCCTCATTAGACTCCCCTCTGGAAGCGCTTTCACTGCAAGCTGCAGATTCCCTCCTAACAGCAAGCTTTAGGAAAGGGTACTGAATTGTAACTTAACTACGGCTAATAAGGCGATTTTGGCAAAGAGAGTATCTCCCGCAGGGAAGCTGCTACCATCAAATGTTTGCCCTCGTTAGACTCCCCTCTGGAAGCGCTTTCACTGCAAGCTGCAGATTCCCTCCTAACAGCAAGCTTTAGGATAGGGTACTGAATTGTATCTTAACTACGGCTAATAAGGCGATTTTGGCAAAGAGAGTATCTCCCGCAGGGAAGCTGCTACCATCAAATGTTTGCCCTCGTTAGACTCCCCTCTGGAAGCGCTTTCACGGAAAGCTGCAGATTCCCTCCTAACAGCAAGCTTTAGGATAGGGTACTGAATTGTAACTTAACTGAGGCTAATAAGGTGATTATGGCAAAGAGAGTATCTCCCGCAGGGAAGCTGCTACCATCAAATGTTTGCCCTCATTAGACTCCCCTCTGGAAGCGCTTTCACTGCAAGCTGCAGATTCCCTCCTAACAGCAAGCTTTAGCATAGGGTACTGAATTGTAACTTAACTGCGGCTAATAAGGCGATTTTGGCAAAGAGAGTATCTCCCGCAGGGAAGCTGCTACCATCAAATGTTTGCCCTCGTTAGACTCCCCTCTGGAAGCGCTTTCACTGCAAGCTGCAGATTCCCTCCTAACAGCAAGCTTTAGGATAGGGTACTGAATTGTAACTTACTTTCGCCTAATAATGCGATTTTGGCAAAGAGAGTATCTCCCGCAGGGAAGCTGCTACCATCAAATGTTTGCCCTCATTAGACTCCCCTCTGGAAGCGCTTTCACGGCAAGCTGCAGATTCCCTCCTAACAGCAAGCTTTAGGATAGGGTACTGAATTGTAACTTACTTTCGCCTAATAATGCGATTTTGGCAAAGAGAGTATCTCCCGCAGGGAAGCTGCTACCATCAAATGTTTGCCCTCATTAGACTCCCCTCTGGAAGCGCTTTCACTGCAAGCTGCAGATTCCCTCCTAACAGCAAGCTTTAGGATAGGGTACTGAATTGTAACTTAACTGCGGCTAATAAGGCGATTTTGGCAATGAGAATATCTCTCGCAGGAAAGCTGCTACCATCAAATGTTTGCCCTCATTAGACTCCCCTCTGGAAGCGCTTTCACTGCAAGCTGCAGATTCCCTCCTAACAGCAAGCTTTAGGATAGGGTACTGAATTGTAACTTACTTTCGCCTAATAATGCGATTTTGGCAAAGAGAATATCTCCCGCAGGGAAGCTGCTACCATCAAATGTTTGCCCTCATTAGACTCCCCTCTGGAAGCGCTTTCACTGCAAGCTGCAGATTCCCTCCTAACAGCAAGCTTTAGGATAGGGTACTGAATTGTAACTTACTTTCGCCTAATAATGCGATTATGGCAAAGAGAGTATCTCCCGCAGGGAAGCTGCTACCATCAAATGTTTGCCCTCAAGAGACTCCCCTCTGGAAGCGCTTTCACTGCAAGCTGCAGATTCCCTCCTAACAGCAAGCTTTAGGATAGGGTACTGAATTGTAACTTAACTGCGGCTAATAAGGCGATTTTGGCAAAAAGAATATCTCCCGCAGGAAAGCTGCTACCATCAAATGTTTGCCCTCATTAGACTCCCCTCTGGAAGCGCTTTCACTGCAAGCTGCAGATTCCCTCCTAACAGCAAGCTATAGGATAGGGTACTGAATTGTAACTTATACTGCGGCTTATAATGCGATTTTGGCAAAGAGAGTATCTCCCGCAGGGAAGCTGCTACCATCAAATGTTTGCCCTCAAGAGACTCCCCTCTTGAAGCGCTTTCACTGCAAGCTGCAGATTCCCTCCTAACAGCAAGCTTTAGGATAGGGTACTGAATGAAACTTAACTGCGGCTAATAAGGCGATTTTGGCAAAGAGAATATCTCCCACAGGGAAGCTGCTACCATCAAATGTTTGCCCTCATTAGACTCCCCTCTGGAAGCGATTTCACTGCAAGCTGCAGATTCCCTCCTAACAGCAAGCTTTAGGATAGGGTACTGAATTGTAACTTAACTACGGCTAATAATGCGATTTTGGCAAAGAGAGTATCTCCCGCAGAGAAGCTGCTACCATCAAATGTTTGCCCTCATTAGACTCCCCTCTGGAAGCGCTTTCACTGCAAGCTGCAGATTCCCTCCTAACAGCAAGCTTTAGGATAGGGTACTGAATTGTAACTTACTTTCGCCTAATAATGCGATTTTGGCAAAGAGAGTATCTCCCGCAGGGAAGCTGCTACCATCAAATGTTTGCCCTCATTAGACTCCCCTCTGGAAGCGCTTTCACTGCAAGCTGCAGATTCCCTCCTAACAGCAAGCTTTAGGATAGGGTACTGAATTGTAACTTACTTTCGCCTAATAATGCGATTTTGGCAAAGAGAGTATTTCCCGCAGGGAAGCTGCTACCATCAAATGTTTGCCCTCATTAGACTCCCCTCTGGAAGCGCTTTCACTGCAAGCTGCAGATTCCCTCCTAACAGCAAGCTTTAGGATAGGGTACTGAATTGTAACTTACTTTCGCCTAATAATGCGATTTTGGCAAAGAGAGTATCTCCCGCAGGGAAGCTGCTACCATCAAATGTTTGCCCTCATTAGACTCCCCTCTGGAAGCGCTTTCACTGCAAGCTGCAGATTCCCTCCTAACAGCAAGCTTTAGGATAGGGTACTGAATTGTAACTTACTTTCGCCTAATAATGCGATTTTGGCAAAGAGAGTATCTCCCGCAGGGAAGCTGCTACCATCAAATGTTTGCCCTCATTAGACTCCCCTCTGGAAGCGCTTTCACTGCAAGCTGCAGATTCCCTCCTAACAGCAAGCTTTAGGATAGGGTACTGAATTGTAACTTACTTTCGCCTAATAATGCGATTTTGGCAAAGAGAGTATCTCCCGCAGGGAAGCTGCTACCATCAAATGTTTGCCCTCATTAGACTCCCCTCTGGAAGCGCTTTCACTGCATGCTGCAGATTCCCTCCTAACAGCAAGCTTTAGGATAGGGTACTGAATTGTAACTTACTTTCGCCTAATAATGCGATTTTGGCAAAGAGAGTATCTCCCGCAGGGAAGCTGCTACCATCAAATGTTTGCCCTCATTAGACTCCCCTCTGGAAGCGCTTTCACTGCAAGCTGCAGATTCCCTCCTAACAGCAAGCTTTAGGATAGGGTACTGAATTGTAACTTATACTGCGGCTAATAATGCGATTTTGGCAAAGAGAGTATCTCCCGCAGGGAAGCTGCTACCATCAAATGTTTGCCCTCAAGAGACTCCCCTCTGGAAGCGCTTTCACTGCAAGCTGCAGATTCCCTCCTAACAGCAAGCTTTAGGATAGGGTACTGAATTGTAACTTAACTAATGCTAATAAGGCGATTTTGGCAAAGAGAGTATCTCCCGCAGGGAAGCTGCTACCATCAAATATTTGCCCTCATTAGACTCTCCTCTGGAAGCGCTTTCACTGCAAGCTGCAGATTCCCTCCTAACAGCAAGCTTTAGGATAGGGTACGGAATTGTAACTTACTTTCGCCTAATAATGCGATTTTGGCAAAGAGAGTATCTCCCGCAGGGAAGCTGCTACCATCAAATGTTTGCCCTCATTAGACTCCCCTCTGGAAGCGCTTTCACTGCAAGCTGCAGATTTCCTCCTAACAGCAAGCTTTAGGATAGGGTACTGAATTGTAACTTACTTTCGCCTAATAATGCGATTTTGGCAAAGAGAGTATCTCCCGCAGGGAAGCTGCTACCATCAAATGTTTGCCCTCATTAGACTCCCCTCTGGAAGCGCTTTCACTGCAAGCTGCAGATTCCCTCCTAACAGCAAGCTTTAGGATAGGGTACTGAATTGTAACTTAACTACGGCTAATAAGGCGATTTTGGCAAAGAGAGTATCTCCCGCAGGGAAGCTGCTACCATCAAATGTTTGCCCTCATTAGACTCCCCTCTGGAAGCGCTTT
This sequence comes from Phaenicophaeus curvirostris, assembly GCF_032191515.1. NCBI lineage: Eukaryota > Metazoa > Chordata > Aves > Cuculiformes > Cuculidae > Phaenicophaeus > Phaenicophaeus curvirostris. The sequence continues at coordinate 5,093 of NW_027206817.1, forward strand.
CACTGCAAGCTGCAGATTCCCTCCTAACAGCAAGCTTTAGGATAGGGTACTGAATTGTAACTTACTTTCGCCTAATAATGCGATTTTGGCAAAGAGAGTATCTCCCGCAGGGAAGCTGCTACCATCAAATGTTTGCCCTCATTAGACTCCCCTCTGGAAGCGCTTTCACTGCAAGCTGCAGATTCCCTCCTAACAGCAAGCTTTAGGATAGGGTACTGAATTGTAACTTACTTTCGCCTAATAATGCGATTTTGGAAAAGAGAGTATCTCCCGCAGGGAAGCTGCTACCATCAAATGTTTGCCCTCATTAGACTCCCCTCTGGAAGCGCTTTCACTGCAAGCTGCAGATTCCCTCCTAACAGCAAGCTTTAGGATAGGGTACTGAATTGTAACTTACTTTCGCCTAATAATGCGATTTTGGCAAAGAGAGTATCTCCCGCAGGGAAGCTGCTACCATCAAATGTTTGCCCTCATTAGACTCCCCTCTGGAAGCGCTTTCACTGCAAGCTGCAGATTCCCTCCTAACAGCAAGCTTTAGGATAGGGTACTGAATTGTAACTTAACTACGGCTAATAATGTGATTTTGGCAAAGAGAGTATCTCCCGCAGGGAAGATGCTACCATCAAATGTTTGCCCTCATTAGACTCCCCTCTGGAAGCGCTTTCACTGCAAGCTGCAGATTCCGTCCTAACAGCAAGCTTTAAGATAGGGTACTGAATTGTAACTTATACTGCAGCTAATAATGCGATTTTGGCAAAGAGAGTATCTCCCGCAGGGAAGCTGCTACCATCAAATGTTTGCCCTCATTAGACTCCCCTCTGGAAGCGCTTTCACTGCAAGCTGCAGATTCCCTCCTAACAGCAAGCTTTAGGATAGGGTACTGAATTGTAACTTAACTGCGGCTAATAAGGCGATTTTGGCAAAGAGAGTATCTCCCGCAGGGAAGCTGCTACCATCAAATGTTTGCCCTCATCAGACTCCCCTCTGGAAGTGCTTTCACTGCAAGCTGCAGATTCCCTCCTAACAGCAAGCTTTAGGATAGGGTACTGAATTGTAACTTACTTTCGCCTAATAATGCGATTTTGGCAAAGAGACTATCTCCCGCAGGGAAGCTGCTACCATCAAATGTTTGCCCTCCTTAGACTCCCCTCTGGAAGCGCTTTCACTGCAAGCTGCAGATTCCCTCCTAACAGCAAGCTTTAGGATAGGGTACTGAATTGTAACTTAACTACGGCTAATAAGGAGATTTTGGCAAAGAGAATATCTCCCGCAGGGAAGATGCTACCATCAAATATTTGCCCTCATTAGACTCCCCTCTGGAAGCGCTTTCACTGCAAGCTGCAGATTCCCTCCTAACAGCAAGCTTTAGAATAGGGTACTGAATTGTAACTTATACTGCGGCTAATAATGCGATTTTGGCAAAGAGAGTATCTCCCGCAGGGAAGCTGCTACCATCAAATGTTTGCCCTCATTAGACTCCCCTCTGGAAGCGCTTTCACTGCAAGCTGCAGATTCCCTCCTAACAGCCAGTTTTAGGATAGGGTACTGAATTGTAACTTACTTTCGCCTAATAATGCGATTTTGTCAAAGAGAGTATCTCCCGCAGGGAAGCTGCTACCATCAAATGTTTGCCCTCATTAGACTCCCCTCCGGAAGCGCTTTCACTGCAAGCTGCAGATTCCCTCCTAACAGCAAGCTTTAGGATAGGGTACTGAATTGTAACTTACTTTCGCCTAATAATGCGATTTTGGCAAAGAGAGTATCTCCCGCAGGGAAGCTGCTACCATCAAATGTTTGCCCTCATTAGACTCCCCTCTGGAAGCGCTTTCACTGCAAGCTGCAGATTCCCTCCTAACAGCAAGCTTTAGGATAGGGTACTAATTGTAACTTACTTTCGCCTAATAATGCGATTTTGGCAAAGAGAGTATCTCCCGCAGGGAAGCTGCTACCATCAAATGTTTGCCCTCAAGAGACTCCCCTCTGGAAGTGCTTTCACTGCAAGCTGCAGATTCCCTCCTAACAGCAAGCTTTAGGATAGGGTACTGAATTGTAACTTACTTTCGCCTAATAATGAGATTTTGGCAAAGAGAGTATCTCCCGCAGGGAAGCTGCTACCATCAAATGTTTGCCCTCATTAGACTCCCCTCTGGAAGCGCTTTCACTGCAAGCTGCAGATTCCCTCCTAACAGCAAGCTTTAGGATAGGGTACTGAATTGTAACTTACTTTCGCCTAATAATGCGATTTTGGCAAAGAGAGTATCTCCCGCAGGGAAGCTGCTACCATCAAATGTTTGCCCTCATTAGACTCCCCTCTGGAAGCGCTTTCACTGCAAGCTGCAGATTCCCTCCTAACAGCAAGCTTTAGGATAGGGTACTGAATTGTAACTTAACTGCGGCTAATAAGGCGATTTTGGCAAAGAGAATATCTCCCGCAGGGAAGCTGCTACCATCAAATGTTTGCCCTCATTAGACTCCCCTCTGGAAGCGATTTCACTGCAAGCTGCAGATTCCCTCCTAACAGCAAGCTTTAGGATAGGGTATTGAATTGTAACTTAACTACGGCTAATAAGGCGATTTTGGCAAAGAGAGTATCTCCCGCAGGGAAGCTGCTACCATCAAATGTTTGCCCTCATTAGACTCCCCTCTGGAAGCGCTTTCACTGCAAGCTGCAGATTCCCTCCTAACAGCAAGCTTTAGGATAGGGTACTGAATTGTAACTTACTTTCGCCTAATAATGCGATTTTGGCAAAGAGAGTATCTCCCGCAGGGAAGCTGCTACCATCAAATGTTTGCCCTCATTAGACTCCCCTCTGGAAGCGCTTTCACTGCAAGCTGCAGATTCCCTCCTAACAGCAAGCTTTAGGATAAGGTACTGAATTGTAACTTACTTTCGCCTAATAATGCGATTTTGGCAAAGAGAGTATCTCCCGCAGGGAAGCTGCTACCATCAAATGTTTGCCCTCATTAGACTCCCCTCTGGAAGCGCTTTCACTGCAAGCTGCAGATTCCCTCCTAACAGCAAGCTTTAGGATAGGGTACTGAATTGTAACTTAACTGCGGCAAATATGGCGATTTTGGCAAAGAGAGTATCTCCCGCAGAGAAGCTGCTACCATCAAATGTTTGCCCTCATTAGACTCCCCTCTGGAAGCGCTTTCACTGCAAGCTGCAGATTCCCTCCTAACAGCAAGCTTTAGGATAGGGTACTGAATTGTAACTTACTTTCGCCTAATAATGCGATTTTGGCAAAGAGAGTATCTACCGCAGGGAAGCTGGTACCATCAAATGTTTGCCCTCATTAGACTCCCCTCTGGAAGCGCTTTCACTGCAAGCTGCAGATTCCCTCCTAACAGCAAGCTTTAGGATAGGGTACTGAATTGTAACTTACTTTCGCCTAATAATGAGATTTTGGCAAAGAGAGTATCTCCCGCAGGGAAGCTGCTACCATCAAATGTTTGCCCTCAAGAGACTCCCCTCTGGAAGCGCTTTCACTGCAAGCTGCAGATTCCCTCCTAACAGCAAGCTTTAGGATAGGGTACTGAATTGTAACTTACTTTCGCCTAATAATGCGATTTTGGCAAAGAGAGTATCTCCCGCAGGGAAGCTGCTACCATCAAATGTTTGCCCTCATTAGACTCCCCTCTGGACGCGCTTTCACGGCAAGCTGCAGATTCCCTCCTAACAGCAAGCTTTAGGATAGGGTACTGAATTGTAACTTACTTTTGCCTAATAATGCGATTTTGGCAAAGAGAGTATCTCCCGCAGGGAAGCTGCTACCATCAAATGTTTGACCTCATTAGACTCCCCTCTGGAAGCGCTTTCACGGCAAGCTGCAGATTCCCTCCTAACAGCAAGCTTTAGGATAGTGTACTGAATTGTAACTTACTTTCGCCTAATAATGCGATTTTGGCAAAGAGAGTATCTCCCGCAGGGAAGCTGCTACCATCAAATGTTTGCCCTCATTAGACTCCCCTCTGGAAGCGCTTTCACTGCAAGCTGCAGATTCCCTCCTAACAGCAAGCTTTAGGATAGGGTACTGAATTGTAACTTACTTTCGCCTAATAATGCGATTTTGGCAAAGAGAGTATCTCCCGCAGGGAAGCTGCTATCATCAAATGTTTGCCCTCATTAGACTCCCCTCTGGAAGCGCTTTCACTGCAAGCTGCAGATTCCCTCCTAACAGCAAGCTTTAGGATAGGGTACTGAATTGTAATTTACATTCGCCTAATAATGCGATTTTGGCAAAGAGAGTATCTCCCGCAGGGAAGCTGCTACCATCAAATGTTTGCCCTCATTAGACTCCCCTCTGGAAGCGCTTTCACGGCAAGCTGCAGATTCCCTCCTAACAGCAAGCTTTAGGATAAGGTACTGAATTATAACTTACTTTCGCCTAATAATGCGATTTTGGCAAAGAGAGTATCTCCCGCAGGGAAGCTGCTACCATCAAATATTTGCCCTCATTAGACTCCCCTCTGGAAGTGCTTTCACTGCAAGCTGCAGATTCCGTCCTAACAGCAAGCTTTAGGATAGGGTACTGAATTGTATCTTATACTGGGGCTAATAATGCGATTTTGGCAAAGAGAGTATCTCCCACAGGGAAGCTGCTACCATCAAATGTTTGCCCTCATTAGACTCCCCTCTGGAAGCGCTTTCACTGCAAGCTGCAGATTCCCTCCTAACAGCAAGCCTTAGGATAGGGTACTGAATTGTAACTTACTTTCGCCTAATAAGGCGATATCGGCAAAGAGAGTATCTCCCGCAGGGAAGCTGCTACCATCAAATATTTGCCCTCATTAGACTCCCCTCTGGAAGCGCTTTCACTGCAAGCTGCAGATTCCGTCCTAACAGCAAGCTTTAGGATAGGGTACTGAATTGTAACTTATACAGCGGCTAATAATGCGATTTTGGCAAAGCGAGTATCTCCCGCAGGGAAGCTGCTACCATCAAATGTTTGCCCTCAAGAGACTCCCCTCTGGAAGCGCTTTCACTGCAAGCTGCAGATTCCCTCCTAACAGCAAGCTTTAGGATAGGGTACTGAATTGTAACTTAACTAAGGCTAATAAGGCGATTTTGGCAAAGAGAGTATCTCCCGCAGAGAAGCTGCTACCATCAAATGTTTGCCCTCATTAGACTCCCCTCTGGAAGCGCTTTCACTGCAAGCTGCAGATTCCCTCCTAACAGCAAGCTTTAGGATAGGGTACTGAATTGTAACTTAACTGCGGATAATAAGGCGATTTTGGCAAAGAGAGTATCTCCCGCAGGGAAGCTGCTACCATCAAATGTTTGCCCTCATTAGACTCCCCTCTGGAAGCGCTTTCACTGCAAGCTGCAGATTCCCTCCTAACAGCAAGCTTTAGGATAGGGTACTGAATTGTAACTTAACTGCGGCTAATAAGGCGATTTTGGCAAAGAGAGTATCTCCCGCAGAGAAGCTGCTACCATCAAATGTTTGCCCTCATTAGACTCCCCTCTGGAAGCGCTTTCACTGCAAGCTGCAGATTCCCTCCTAACAGCAATCTTTAGGATAGGGTACTGAATTGTAACTTACTTTCGCCTAATAATGCGATTTTGGCAAAGAGAGTATCTCCCGCAGGGAAGCTGTTACCATCAAATGTTTGCCCTCATTAGACTCCCCTCTGGAAGCGCTTTCACTGCAAGCTGCAGATTCCCTCCTAACAGCAAGCTTTAGGATAGGGTACTGAATTGTAACTTACTTTCGCCTAATAATGCGATTATGGCAAGGAGACTATCTCCCGCAGGGAAGCTGCTACCATCAAATGTTTGCCCTCATTAGACTCCCCTCTGGAAGCGCTTTCACTGCAAGCTGCAGATTCCCTCCTAACAGCAAGCTTTAGGATAGGGTACTGAATTGTAACTTACTTTCGCCTAATAATGTGATTTTGGCAAAGAGAGTATCTCCCGCAGGGAAGCTGCTACCATCAAATGTTTGCCCTCATTAGACTCCCCTCTGGAAGCGCTTTCACTGCAAGCTGCAGATTCCCCCCTAACAGCAAGCTTTAGGATAGGGTACTGAATTGTAACTTACTTTCGCCTAAATAATGAGATTTTTGCAAGGAGACTATCTCCCGCAGGGAAGCTGCTACCATCAAATGTTTGCCCTCATTAGACTCCCCTCTGGAAGCGCTTTCACTGCAAGCTGCAGATTCCCTCCTAACAGCAAGCTTTAGGATAGGGTACTGAATTGTAATTTAACTGCGGCTAATAAGGCGATTTTGGCAATGAGAATATCTCCCGCAGGGAAGCTGCTACCATCAAATGTTTGCCCTCATTAGACTCCCCTCTGGAAGCGCTTTCACTGCAAGCTGCAGATTCCCTCCTAACAGCAAGCTTTAGGATAGGGTACTGAATTGTAACTTACTTTCGCCTAATAATGCGATTTTGGCAAAGAGAGTATCTCCCGCAGGGAAGCTGCTACCATCAAATGTTTGCCCTCATTAGACTCCCCTCTGGAAGCGCTTTCACTGCAAGCTGCAGATTCCCTCCTAACAGCAAGCTTTAGCATAGGGTACTGAATTGTAACTTACTTTCGCCTAATAATGCGATTATGTCAAGGAGAGTATCTGCCGCAGGGAAGCTGCTACCATCAAATGTTTGCCCTCATTAGACTCCCCTCTGGAAGCGCTTTCACTGCAAGCTGCAGATTCCCTCCTAACAGCAAGCTTTAGGATAGGGTACTGAATTGTAACTTACTTTCGCCTAATAATGTGATTTTGGCAAAGAGAGTATCTCCCGCAGGGAAGCTGCTACCATCAAATGTTTGCCCTCATTAGACTCCCCTCTGGAAGCGCTTTCACTGCAAGCTGCAGATTCCCCCCTAACAGCAAGCTTTAGGATAGGGTACTGAATTGTAACTTACTTTCGCCTAAATAATGAGATTTTTGCAAGGAGACTATCTCCCGCAGGGAAGCTGCTACCATCAAATGTTTGCCCTCATTAGACTCCCCTCTGGAAGCGCTTTCACTGCAAGCTGCAGATTCCCTCCTAACAGCAAGCTTTAGGATAGGGTACTGAATTGTAATTTAACTGCGGCTAATAAGGCGATTTTGGCAATGAGAATATCTCCCGCAGGGAAGCTGCTACCATCAAATGTTTGCCCTCATTAGACTCCCCTCTGGAAGCGCTTTCACTGCAAGCTGCAGATTCCCTCCTAACAGCAAGCTTTAGGATAGGGTACTGAATTGTAATTTAACTGCGGCTAATAAGGCGATTTTGGCAAAGAGAGTATCTCCCGCAGGGAAGCTGCTACCATCAAATGTTTGCCCTCATTAGACTCCCCTCTGGAAGCGCTTTCACTGCAAGCTGCAAATTCCCTCCTAACAGCAAGCTTTAGGATAGGGTACTGAATTGTGACTTAACTGCGGCTAAAAAGGGGATTATGTCAATGAGAATATCTCCCGCAGAGAAGCTGGTACCATCAAATGTTTGCCCTCATTAGACTCCCCTCTGGAAGCGCTTTCACTGCAAGCTGCAGATTCCCTCCTAACAGCAAGCTTTAGGATAGGGTACTGAATTGTAACTTACTTTTGCCTAATAATGCGATTTTGGCAAAGAGAGTATCTCCCGCAGGGAAGCTGCTATCATCAAATGTTTGCCCTCATTAGACTCCCCTCTGGAAGCGCTTTCACTGCAAGCTGCAGATTCCCTCCTAACAGCAAGCTTTAGGATAGGGTACTGAATTGTAATTTACATTCGCCTAATAATGCGATTTTGGCAAAGAGAGTATCTCCCGCAGGGAAGCTGCTACCATCAAATGTTTGCCCTCATTAGACTCCCCTCTGGAAGCGCTTTCACGGCAAGCTGCAGATTCCCTCCTAACAGCAAGCTTTAGGATAAGGTACTGAATTATAACTTACTTTCGCCTAATAATGCGATTTTGGCAAAGAGAGTATCTCCCGCAGGGAAGCTGCTACCATCAAATATTTGCCCTCATTAGACTCCCCTCTGGAAGTGCTTTCACTGCAAGCTGCAGATTCCGTCCTAACAGCAAGCTTTAGGATAGGGTACTGAATTGTATCTTATACTGGGGCTAATAATGCGATTTTGGCAAAGAGAGTATCTCCCACAGGGAAGCTGCTACCATCAAATGTTTGCCCTCATTAGACTCCCCTCTGGAAGCGCTTTCACTGCAAGCTGCAGATTCCCTCCTAACAGCAAGCCTTAGGATAGGGTACTGAATTGTAACTTACTTTCGCCTAATAAGGCGATTTCGGCAAAGAGAGTATCTCCCGCAGGGAAGCTGCTACCATCAAATATTTGCCCTCATTAGACTCCCCTCTGGAAGCGCTTTCACTGCAAGCTGCAGATTCCGTCCTAACAGCAAGCTTTAGGATAGGGTACTGAATTGTAACTTATACAGCGGCTAATAATGCGATTTTGGCAAAGCGAGTATCTCCCGCAGGGAAGCTGCTACCATCAAATGTTTGCCCTCAAGAGACTCCCCTCTGGAAGCGCTTTCACTGCAAGCTGCAGATTCCCTCCTAACAGCAAGCTTTAGGATAGGGTACTGAATTGTAACTTAACTAAGGCTAATAAGGCGATTTTGGCAAAGAGAGTATCTCCCGCAGAGAAGCTGCAACCATCAAATGTTTGCCCTCATTAGACTCCCCTCTGGAAGCGCTTTCACTGCAAGCTGCAGATTCCCTCCTAACAGCAAGCTTTAGGATAGGGTACTGAATTGTAACTTAACTGCGGATAATAAGGCGATTTTGGCAAAGAGAGTATCTCCCGCAGGGAAGCTGCTACCATCAAATGTTTGCCCTCATTAGACTCCCCTCTGGAAGCGCTTTCACTGCAAGCTGCAGATTCCCTCCTAACAGCAAGCTTTAGGATAGGGTACTGAATTGTAACTTAACTGCGGCTAATAAGGCGATTTTGGCAAAGAGAGTATCTCCCGCAGAGAAGATGCTACCATCAAATGTTTGCCCTCATTAGACTCCCCTCTGGAAGCGCTTTCACTGCAAGCTGCAGATTCCCTCCTAACAGCAAGCTTTAGGATAGGGTACTGAATTGTAACTTACTTTCGCCTAATAATGCGATTTTGGCAAAGAGAGTATCTCCCGCAGGGAAGCTGTTACCATCAAATGTTTGCCCTCATTAGACTCCCCTCTGGAAGCGCTTTCACTGCAAGCTGCAGATTCCCTCCTAACAGCAAGCTTTAGGATAGGGTACTGAATTGTAACTTACTTTCGCCTAATAATGCGATTATGGCAAGGAGACTATCTCCCGCAGGGAAGCTGCTACCATCAAATGTTTGCCCTCATTAGACTCCCCTCTGGAAGCGCTTTCACTGCAAGCTGCAGATTCCCTCCTAACAGCAAGCTTTAGGATAGGGTACTGAATTGTAATTTAACTGCGGCTAATAAGGCGATTTTGGCAATGAGAATATCTCCCGCAGGGAAGCTGCTACCATCAAATGTTTGCCCTCATTAGACTCCCCTCTGGAAGCGCTTTCACTGCAAGCTGCAGATTCCCTCCTAACAGCAAGCTTTAGGATAGGGTACTGAATTGGAACTTACTTTCGCCTAATAATGCGATTTTGGCAAAGAGAGTATCTCCCGCAGGGAAGCTGCTACCATCAAATGTTTGCCCTCATTAGACTCCCCTCTGGAAGCGCTTTCACTGCAAGCTGCAGATTCCCTCCTAACAGCAAGCTTTAGCATAGGGTACTGAATTGTAACTTACTTTCGCCTAATAATGCGATTATGGCAAGGAGAGTATCTGCCGCAGGGAAGCTGCTACCATCAAATGTTTGCCCTCATTAGACTCCCCTCTGGAAGCGCTTTCACTGCAAGCTGCAGATTCCCTCCTAACAGCAAGCTTTAGGATAGGGTACTGAATTGTAACTTACTTTCGCCTAATAATGTGATTTTGGCAAAGAGAGTATCTCCCGCAGGGAAGCTGCTACCATCAAATGTTTGCCCTCATTAGACTCCCCTCTGGAAGCGCTTTCACTGCAAGCTGCAGATTCCCCCCTAACAGCAAGCTTTAGGATAGGGTACTGAATTGTAACTTACTTTCGCCTAAATAATGAGATTTTTGCAAGGAGACTATCTCCCGCAGGGAAGCTGCTACCATCAAATGTTTGCCCTCATTAGACTCCCCTCTGGAAGCGCTTTCACTGCAAGCTGCAGATTCCCTCCTAACAGCAAGCTTTAGGATAGGGTACTGAATTGTAATTTAACTGCGGCTAATAAGGCGATTTTGGCAATGAGAATATCTCCCGCAGGGAAGCTGCTACCATCAAATGTTTGCCCTCATTAGACTCCCCTCTGGAAGCGCTTTCACTGCAAGCTGCAGATTCCCTCCTAACAGCAAGCTTTAGGATAGGGTACTGAATTGTAACTTACTTTCGCCTAATAATGCGATTTTGGCAAAGAGAGTATCTCCCGCAGGGAAGCTGCTACCATCAAATGTTTGCCCTCATTAGACTCCCCTCTGGAAGCGCTTTCACTGCAAGCTGCAGATTCCCTCCTAACAGCAAGCTTTAGCATAGGGTACTGAATTGTAACTTACTTTCGCCTAATAATGCGATTATGGCAAGGAGAGTATCTGCCGCAGGGAAGCTGCTACCATCAAATGTGTGCCCTCATTAGACTCCCCTCTGGAAGCGCTTTCACTGCAAGCTGCAGATTCCCTCCTAACAGCAAGCTTTAGGATAGGGTACTGAATTGTAACTTACTTTCGCCTAATAATGTGATTTTGGCAAAGAGAGTATCTCCCGCAGGGAAGCTGCTACCATCAAATGTTTGCCCTCATTAGACTCCCCTCTGGAAGCGCTTTCACTGCAAGCTGCAGATTCCCCCCTAACAGCAAGCTTTAGGATAGGGTACTGAATTGTAACTTACTTTCGCCTAAATAATGAGATTTTTGCAAGGAGACTATCTCCCGCAGGGAAGCTGCTACCATCAAATGTTTGCCCTCATTAGACTCCCCTCTGGAAGCGATTTCACTGCAAGCTGCAGATTCCCTCCTAACAGCAAGCTTTAGGATAGGGTACTGAATTGTAATTTAACTGCGGCTAATAAGGCGATTTTGGCAATGAGAATATCTCCCGCAGGGAAGCTGCTACCATCAAATGTTTGCCCTCATTAGACTCCCCTCTGGAAGCGCTTTCACTGCAAGCTGCAGATTCCCTCCTAACAGCAAGCTTTAGGATAGGGTACTGAATTGTAACTTACTTTCGCCTAATAATGCGATTTTGGCAAAGAGAGTATCTCCCGCAGGGAAGCTGCTACCATCAAATGTTTGCCCTCATTAGACTCCCCTCTGGAAGCGCTTTCACTGCAAGCTGCAAATTCCCTCCTAACAGCAAGCTTTAGGATAGGGTACTGAATTGTGACTTAACTGCGGCTAAAAAGGGTATTATGTCAATGAGAATATCTCCCGCAGAGAAGCTGGTACCATCAAATGTTTGCCCTCATTAGACTCCCCTCTGGAAGCGCTTTCACTGCAAGCTGCAGATTCCCTCCTAACAGCAAGCTTTAGGATAGGGTACTGAATTGTAACTTACTTTTGCCTAATAATGCGATTTTGGCAAAGAGAGTATCTCCCGCAGGGAAGCTGCTACCATCAAATGTTTGCCCTCATTACACTCCCCTCTGGAAGCACTTTCACTGCAAGCTGCAGATTCCCTCCTAACAGCAAGCTTTAGGATAGTGTACTGAATTGTAACTTAACTGCGGCTAATAAGGCGATTTTGGCAAAGAGAGTATCTCCCGCAGGGAAGCTGCTACCATCAAATGTTTGCCCTCATTAGACTCCCCTCTGGAAGCTCTTTCACTGCAAGCTGCAGATTCCCTCCTAACAGCAAGATTTAGGACAGGGTACTGAATTGTATCTTGCTTTCGCCTAATAATGCGATTTTGGCAAAGAGAGTATCTCCCGCAGGGAAGCTGCTACCATCAAATGTTTGCCCTCATTAGACTCCCCTCTGGAAGCGCTTTCACTGCAAGCTGCAGATTCCCTCCTAACAGCAAGCTTTAGGATAGGGTACTGAATTGTAACTTACTTTCGCCTAATAATGCGATTATGGCAAGGAGAGTATCTGCCGCAGGGAAGCTGCTACCATCAAATGTTTGCCCTCATTAGACTCCCCTCTGGAAGCGCTTTCACTGCAAGCTGCAGATTCCCTCCTAACAGCAAGCTTTAGGATAGGGTACTGAACTGCATCTTAACTGCGGATAATAAGGCGATTTTGGCAAAGAGACTATCTCCCGGAGGGAAGATGCTACCATCAAATGTTTGCCCTCATTAGACTCCCCTCTGGAAGCGCTTTCACTGCAAACTGCAGATTCCCTCCTAACAGCAAGCTTTAGGATAGGGTACTGAATTGTAACTTACTTTCGCCTAATAATGCGATTATGGCAAAGAGAGTATCTCCCGCAGGGAAGCTGCTACCATCAAATGTTTGCCCTCATTGGAATCCCCTCTAGAAGCGCTTTCACTGCAAGCTGCAGATTCCCTCCTAACAGCAAGCTTTAGGATAGGGTACTGAATTGTAACTTACTTTCGCCTAAATAATGAGATTTTTGCAAGGAGACTATCTCCCGCAGGGAAGCTGCTACCATCAAATGTTTGCCCTCATTAGACTCGCCTCTGGAAGCGCTTTCACTGCAAGCTGCAGATTCCCTCCTAACAGCAAGCTTTAGGATAGGGTACTGAATTGTAACTTACTTTCGCCTAATAATGCAATTTTGGCAAAGAGAGTATCTCCCGCAGGGAAGCTGCTACCATCAAATGTTTGCCCTCATTAGACTCCCCTCTGGAAGTGCTTTCACTGCAAGCTGCAGATTCCCTCCTAACAGCAAGCTTTAGGATAGGGTACTGAATTGTAACTTCACTGCGGCTAATAAGGCGATTTTGGCAAAGAGAATATCTCCCGCAGGGAAGCTGTTACCATCAAATGTTTGCCCTCATTAGACTCCCCTCTGGAAGCGCTTTCACTGCAAGCTGCAGATTCCCTCCTAACAGCAAGCTTTAGGAAAGTGTTCTGAATTGTAACTTAACTGCGGCTAAAAAGGCGATTTTGGCAAAGAGACTATCTCCCGCAGGGAAGTTGTTACCATCAAATGTTTGCCCTCATTAGACTCCCCTCTGGAAGCGCTTTCACTGCAAGCTGCAGATTCCCTCCTAACAGCAAGCTTTAGGATAGGGTACTGAATTGTAACTTACTTTCGCCTAATAATGCGATTTTGGCAAAGAGAGTATCTCCCGCCGGGAAGCTGCTACCATCACATGTTTGCCCTCATTAGACTCCCCTCTGGAAGCGCTTTCACTGCAAGCTGCATATTCCCTCCTAAGAGCAAGCTTTAGGATAGGGTACTGAATTGTATCTTACTTTCGCCTAATAATGCGATTTTGGCAAAGAGAGTATCTCCCGCAGGGAAGCGTCTACCATCAAATGTTTGCCCTCATTAGACTCCCCTCTGGAAGCGCTTTCACTGCAAGCTGCAGATTCCCTCCTAACAGCAAGCTTTAGGATAGGGTACTGAATTGGAACTTACTTTCGCCTAATAATGCGGTTTTGGCAAAGAGAGTATCTCCCGCAGGGAAGCTGCTACCATCAAATGTTTGCCCTCATTAGACTCCCCTCTGGAAGCGCTTTCACTGCAAGCTGCAGATTCCCTCCTAACAGCAAGCTTTAGGATAGGGTACTGAATTGTAACTTACTTTCGCCTAATAATGCGATTTTGGCAAAGAGAGTATCTCCCGCAGGGAAGCTGCTACCATCAAATGTTTGCCCTCATTAGACTCCCCTCTGGAAGCGCTTTCACTGCAAGCTGCAGATTCCCTCCTAACAGCAAGCTTTAGGATAGGGTACTGAATTGGAACTTACTTTCGCCTAATAATGCGGTTTTGGCAAAGAGAGTATCTCCCGCAGGGAAGCTGCTACCATCAAATGTTTGCCCTCATTAGACTCCCCTCTGGAAGCGCTTTCACTGCAAGCTGCAGATTCCCTCCTAACAGCAAGCTTTAGGATAGGGTACTGAATTGTAACTTACTTTCGCCTAATAATGCGATTTTGGCAAAGAGAGTATCTCCCGCAGGGAAGCTGCTACCATCAAATGTTTGCCCTCATTAGACTCCCCTCTGGAAGCGCTTTCACTGCAAGCTGCAGATTCCCTCCTAACAGCAAGCTTTAGGATAGGGTACTGAATTGTAACTTAACTACGGCTAATAAGAAGATTTTGGCAAAGAGAGTATCTCCCGCAGGGAAGCTGCTACCATCAAATGTTTGCCCTCATTAGACTCCCCTCTGGAAGCGCTTTCACTGCAAGCTGCAGATTCCGTCCTAACAGCAAGCTTTAAGATAGGGTACTGAATTGTAACTTATACTGCAGCTAATAATGCGATTTTGGCAAAGAGAGTATCTCCCGCAGGGAAGCTGCTACCATCAAATGTTTGCCCTCATTAGACTCCCCTCTGGAAGCGCTTTCACTGCAAGCTGCAGATTCCCTCCTAACAGCAAGCTTTAGGATAGGGTACTGAATTGGAACTTACTTTCGCCTAATAATGCGGTTTTGGCAAAGAGAGTATCTCCCGCAGGGAAGCTGCTACCATCAAATGTTTGCCCTCATTAGACTCCCCTCTGGAAGCGCTTTCACTGCAAGCTGCAGATTCCCTCCTAACAGCAAGCTTTAGGATAGGGTACTGAATTGTAACTTACTTTCGCCTAATAATGCGATTATGGCAAGGAGACTATCTCCCGCAGGGAAGCTGCTACCATCAAATGTTTGCCCTCATTAGACTCCCCTCTGGAAGCGCTTTCACTGCAAGCTGCAGATTCCGTCCTAACAGCAAGCTTTAGGATAGGGTACTGAATTGTAACTTAACTGCGGCTAATAAGGCGATTTTGGCAAAGAGAGTATCTCCCGCAGGGAAGCTGCTACCATCAAATGTTTGCCCTCATCAGACTCCCCTCTGGAAGTGCTTTCACTGCAAGCTGCAGATTCCCTCCTAACAGCAAGCTTTAGGATAGGGTACTGAATTGTAACTTACTTTCGCCTAATAATGCGATTTTGGCAAAGAGAGTATCTCCCGCAGGGAAGCTGCTACCATCAAATGTTTGCCCTCGTTAAACTCCCCTCTGGAAGCGCTTTCACTGCAAGCTGCAGATTCCCTCCTAACAGCAAGCTTTAGGATAGGGTACTGAATTGTAACTTACTTTCGCCTAATAATGCGATTTTGGCAAAGAGAGTATCTCCCGCAGGGAAGCTGCTACCATCAAATGTTTGCCCTCGTTAGACTCCCCTCTGGAAGCGCTTTCACTGCAAGCTGCAGATTCCCTCCTAACAGCAAGCTTTAGGATAGGGTACTGAATTGTAACTTACTTTCGCCTAATAATGCGATTTTGGCAAATAGAGTATCTCCCGCAGGGAAGCTGCTACCATCAAATGTTTGCCCTCCTTAGACTCCCCTCTGGAAGCGCTTTCACTGCAAGCTGCAGATTCCCTCCTAACAGCAAGCTTTAGGATAGGGTACTGAATTGTAACTTACTTTCGCCTAATAATGCGATTTTGGCAAAGAGAGTATCTCCCGCAGGGAAGCTGCTACCATCAAATGTTTGCCCTCATTAGACTCCCCTCTGGAAGCGCTTTCACTGCAAGCTGCAGATTCCCTCCTAACAGCAAGCTTTAGGATAGGGTACTGAATTGTAACTTACTTTCGCCTAATAATGCGATTTTGGCAAAGAGAGTATCTCCCGCAGGGAACCTGCTACCATCAAATGTTTGCCCTCAAGAGACTCCCCTCTGGAAGCGCTTTCACTGCAAGCTGCAGATTCCCTCCTAACAGCAAGCTTTAGGATAGGGTACTGAATTGTAACTTACTTTCGCCTAATAATGCGATTTTGGCAAAGAGAGTATCTCCCGCAGGGAAGCTGCTACCATCAAATGTTTGCCCTCATTAGACTCCCCTCTGGAAGCGCTTTCACTGCAAGCTGCAGATTCCCTCCTAACAGCAAGCTTTAGGATAGGGTACTGAATTGTAACTTACTTTCGCCTAATAATGCGATTTTGGCAAAGAGAGTATCTCCCGCAGGGAAGCTGCTACCATCAAATGTTTGCCCTCATTAGACTCCCCTCTGGAAGCGCTTTCACTGCAAGCTGCAGATTCCCTCCTAACAGCAAGCTTTAGGATAGGGTACTGAATTGTAACTTACTTTCGCCTAATAATGCGATTTTGGCAAAGAGAGTATCTCCCGCAGGGAAGCTTCTACCATCAAATGTTTGCCCTCATTAGACTCCCCTCTGGAAGCGCTTTCACTGCAAGCTGCAGATTCCCTCCTAACAGCAAGCTTTAGGATAGGGTACTGAATTGTAACTTAACTGCGGCTAATAAGGCGATTTTGGCAAAGAGAATATCTCCCGCAGGGAAGCTGCTACCATCAAATGTTTGCCCTCATTAGACTCCCCTCTGGAAGCGATTTCACTGCAAGCTGCAGATTCCCTCCTAACAGCAAGCTTTAGGATAGGGTACTGAATTGTAACTTAACTACGGCTAATAATGCGATTTTGGCAAAGAGAATATCTCCCGTAGAGAAGCTGCTACCATCAAATGTTTGCCCTCATTAGACTCCCCTCTGGAAGCGCTTTCACTGCAAGCTGCAGATTCCCTCCTAACAGCAAGCTTTAGGATAGGGTACTGAATTGTAACTTACTTTCGCCTAATAATGCGATTTTGTCAAAGAGAGTATCTCCCGCAGGGAAGCTGCTACCATCAAATGTTTGCCCTCCTTAGACTCCCCTCTGGAAGCGCTTTCACTGCAAGCTGCAGATTCCCTCCTAACAGCAAGCTTTAGGATAGGGTACTGAATTGTAACTTAACTGCGGCTAATAAGGCGATTTTGGCAAAGAGAGTATCTCCCGCAGGGAAGCTGCTACCATCAAATGTTTGCCCTCATTAGACTCCCCTCTGGAAGCGCTTTCACTGCAAGCTGCAGATTCCCTCCTAACAGCAAGCTTTAGGATAAGGTACTGAATTGTAACTTACTTTCGCCTAATAATGCGATTTTGGCAAAGAGAGGATCTCCCGCAGGGAAGCTGCTACCATCAAATGTTTGCCCTCATTAGACTCCCCTCTGGAAGCGCTTTCACTGCAAGCTGCAGATTCCCTCCTAACAGCAAGCTTTAGGATAGGGTACTGAATTGTAACTTACTTTCGCCTAATAAGGCGATTTTGGCAAAGAGAGTATCTCCCGCAGAGAAGCTGCTACCATCAAATGTTTGCCCTCATTAGACTCCCCTCTGGAAGCGCTTTCACTGCAAGCTGCAGATTCCCTCCTAACAGCAAGCTTTAGGATAGGGTACTGAATTGAAACTTAACTGCGGCTAATAAGGCGATTTTGGCAAAGAGAATATCTCCCGCAGGGAAGCTGCTACCATCAAATGTTTGCCCTCATTAGACTCCCCTCTGGAAGCGCTTTCACTGCAAGCTGCAGATTCCCTCCTAACAGCAAGCTTTAGGATAGGGTACTGAATTGTAACTTACTTTCGCCTAATAATGCGATTTTGGCAAAGAGAGTATCTACCGCAGGGAAGCTGCTACCATCAAATGTTTGCCCTCATTAGACTCCCCTCTGGAAGCGCTTTCACTGCAAGCTGCAGATTCCCTCCTAACAGCAAGCTTTAGGATAGGGTACTGAATTGTAACTTACTTTCGCCTAATAATGAGATTTTGGCAAAGAGAGTATCTCCCGCAGGGAAGCTGCTACCATCAAATGTTTGCCCTCAAGAGACTCCCCTCTGGAAGCGCTTTCACTGCAAGCTGCAGATTCCCTCCTAACAGCAAGCTTTAGGATAGGGTACTGAATTGTAACTTACTTTCGCCTAATAATGCGATTTTGGCAAAGAGAGTATCTCCCGCAGGGAAGCTGCTACCATCAAATGTTTGCCCTCATTAGACTCCCCTCTGGAAGCGCTTTCACGGCAAGCTGCACATTCCCTCCTAAGAGCAAGCTTTAGGATAAGGTACTGAATTATAACTTACTTTCGCCTAATAATGCGATTTTGGCAAAGAGAGTATCTCCCGCAGGGAAGCTGCTACCATCAAATGTTTGCCCTCATTAGACTCCCCTCTGGAAGTGCTTTCACTGCAAGCTGCAGATTCCGTCCTAACAGCAAGCTTTAGGATAGGGTACTGAATTGTAACTTAACTGCGGCTAATAATGCGATTTTGGCAAAGAGAGTATCTCCCACAGGGAAGCTGCTACCATCAAATGTTTGCCCTCATTAGACTCCCCTCTGGAAGCGCTTTCACTGCAAGCTGCAGATTCCCTCCTAACAGCAAGCTTTAGGATAGGGTACTGAATTGTAACTTACTTTCGCCTAATAAGGCGATTTCGGCAAAGAGAGTATCTCCCGCAGGGAAGCTGCTACCATCAAATATTTGCCCTCATTAGACACCCCTCTGGAAGCGCTTTCACTGCAAGCTGCAGATTCCGTCCTAACAGCAAGCTTTAGGATAGGGTACTGAATTGTAACTTATACAGCGGCTAATAATGCGATTTTGGCAAAGCGAGTATCTCCCGCAGGGAAGCTGCTACCATCAAATGTTTGCCCTCAAGAGACTCCCCTCTGGAAGCGCTTTCACTGCAAGCTGCAGATTCCCTCCTAACAGCAAGCTTTAGGATAGGGTACTGAATTGTAACTTAACTAAGGCTAATAAGGCGATTTTGGCAAAGAGAGTATCTCCCGCAGAGAAGCTGCTACCATCAAATGTTTGCCCTCTTTAGACTCCCCTCTGGAAGCGCTTTCACTGCAAGCTGCAGATTCCCTCCTAACAGCAAGCTTTAGGATAGGGTACTGAATTGTAACTTAACTGCGGCTAATAAGGCGATTTTGGCAAAGAGAGTATCTCCCGCAGAGAAGCTGCTACCATCAAATGTTTGCCCTCATTAGACTCCCCTCTGGAAGCGCTTTCACTGCAAGCTGCAGATTCCCTCCTAACAGCAAGCTTTAGGATAGGGTACTGAATTGTAACTTACTTTCGCCTAATAATGCGATTTTGGCAAAGAGAGTATCTCCCGCAGGGAAGCTGTTACCATCAAATGTTTGCCCTCATTAGACTCCCCTCTGGAAGCACTTTCACTGCAAGCTGCAGATTCCCTCCTAACAGCAAGCTTTAGGATAGGGTACTGAATTGTAACTTACTTTCGCCTAATAATGAGATTTTGGCAAAGAGAGTATCTCCAGCAGGGAAGCTGCTACCATCAAATGTTTGCCCTCATTAGAGTCCCCTCTGGAAGCGCTTTCACTGCAAGCTGCAGATTCCCTCCTAACAGCAAGCTTTAGGATAGGGTACTGAATTGTAACTTACTTTCGCCTAATAATGCGATTATGGCAAGGAGAGTATCTCCCGCAGGGAAGCTGCTACCATCAAATGTTTGCCCTCATTAGACTCCCCTCTGGAAGCGCTTTCACTGCAAGCTGCAGATTCCCTCCTAACAGCAAGCTTTAGGATAGGGTACTGAATTGTAATTTAACTGCGGCTAATAAGGCGATTTTGGCAATGAGAATATCTCCCGCAGGGAAGCTGCTACCATCAAATGTTTGCCCTCATTAGACTCCCCTCTGGAAGCGCTTTCACTGCAAGCTGCAGATTCCCTCCTAACAGCAAGCTTTAGGATAGGGTACTGAACTGTAACTTAACTGCGGATAATAAGGCGATTTTGGCAAAGAGACTATCTCCCGGAGGGAAGATGCTACCATCAAATGTTTGCCCTCATTAGACTCCCCTCTGGAAGCGCTTTCACTGCAAGCTGCAGATTCCCTCCTAACAGCAAGCTTTAGGATAGGGTACTGAATTGTATCTTACATTCGCCTAATAATGCGATTTTGGCAAAGAGAGTATCTCCCGCAGGGAAGCTGCTACCATCAAATGTTTGCCCTCATTAGACTCCCCTCTGGAAGCGCTTTCACTGCAAGCTGCAGATTCCCTCCTAACAGCAAGCTTTAGGATAGGGTACTGAATTGTAACTTACTTTCGCCTAATAATGCGATTTTGGCAAAGAGAGTATCTCCCGCCGGGAAGCTGCTACCATCACATGTTTGCCCTCATTAGACTCCCCTCTGGAAGCGCTTTCACTGCAAGCTGCATATTCCCTCCTAAGAGCAAGCTTTAGGATAGGGTACTGAATTGTATCTTACTTTCGCCTAATAATGCGATTTTGGCAAAGAGAGTATCTCCCGCAGGGAAGCTGGTACCATCAAATGTTTGCCCTCATTAGACTCCCCTCTGGAAGCGCTTTCACTGCAAGCTGCAGATTCCCTCCTAACAGCAAGCTTTAGGAAAGGGTACTGAATTGTAACTTACTTTCGCCTAATAATGCGATTTTGGCAAAGAGAGTATCTCCCGCAGGGAAGCTGCTACCATCAAATATTTACCCTCATTAGACTCCCCTCTGGAAGCGCTTTCACTGCAAGCTGCAGATTCCCTCCTAACAGCAAGCTTTAGGATAGGGTACTGAATTGTAATTTAACTGAGGCTAATAAGGCGATTTTGGCAATGAGAATACCTCCCGCAGGGAAGCTGCTACCATCAAATGTTTGCCCTCATTAGACTCCCCTCTGGAAGCGCTTTCACTGCAAGCTGCATATTCCCTCCGAAGAGCAAGCTTTAGGATAGGGTACTGAATTGTATCTTATTTTCGCCTAATAATGCGATTTTGGCAAAGAGAGTATCTCCCGCAGGGAAGCTGCTACCATCAAATGTTTGCCCTCATTAGACTCCCCTCTGGAAGCGCTTTCACTGCAAGCTGCAGATTCCCTCCTAACAGCAAGCTTTAGGATAGGGTACTGAATTGTAACTTCACTGCGGCTAATAAGGCGATTTTGGCAAAGAGAATATCTCCCGCAGGGAAGCTGTTACCATCAAATGTTTGCCCTCATTAGACTCCCCTCTGGAAGCGCTTTCACTGCAAGCTGCAGATTCCCTCCTAACAGCAATCTTTAGGAAAGTGTTCTGAATTGTAACTTAACTGCGGCTAAAAAGGCGATTTTGGCAAAGAGAATATCTCCCGCAGGGAAGATGCTACCATCAAATATTTGCCCTCATTAGACTCCCCTCTGGAAGCGCTTTCACTGCAAGCTGCAGATTCCCTCCTAACAGCAAGCTTTAGGATAGGGTACTGAATTGTAACTTACTTTCGCCTAATAATGCGATTTTGGCAAAGAGAGTATCTCCCGCCGGGAAGCTGCTACCATCACATGTTTGCCCTCATTAGACTCCCCTCTGGAAGCGCTTTCACTGCAAGCTGCAGATTCCCTCCTAAGAGCAAGCTTTAGGATAGGGTACTGAATTGTATCTTACTTTCGCCTAATAATGCGATTTTGGCAAAGAGAGTATCTCCCGCAGGGAAGCTGGTACCATCAAATGTTTGCCCTCATTAGACTCCCCTCTGGAAGCGCTTTCACTGCAAGCTGCAGATTCCCTCCTAACAGCAAGCTTTAGGATAGGGTACTGAATTGGAACTTACTTTCGCCTAATAATTCGGTTTTGGCAAAGAGAGTATCTCCCGCAGGGAAGCTGCTACCATCAAATGTTTGCCCTCATTAGACTCCCCTCTGGAAGCGCTTTCACTGCAAGCTGCAGATTCCCTCCTAACAGCAAGCTTTAGGATAGG
Source organism: Phaenicophaeus curvirostris (assembly GCF_032191515.1). Taxonomy (NCBI): domain Eukaryota; kingdom Metazoa; phylum Chordata; class Aves; order Cuculiformes; family Cuculidae; genus Phaenicophaeus; species Phaenicophaeus curvirostris. Next base: position 26,731 of record NW_027206817.1, read on the forward strand.
GTACTGAATTGTAACTTAACTGCGGATAATAATGCGATTTTGGCAAAGAGAGTATCTCCCGCAGGGAAGCTGCTACCATCAAATGTTTGCCCTCATTAAACTCCCCTCTGGAAGCGCTTTCACTGCAAGCTGCAGATTCCCTCCTAACAGCAAGCTTTAGGATAGGGTACTGAATTGTAACTTACTTTCGCCTAATAATGCGATTATGGCAAGGAGACTATCTCCCGCAGGGAAGCTGCTACCATCAAATGTTTGCCCTCATTAGACTCCCCTCTGGAAGCGCTTTCACTGCAAGCTGCAGATTCCCTCCTAACAGCAAGCTTTAGGAAAGGGTACTGAATTGTAACTTACTTTCGCCTAATAATGCGATTTTGGCAAAGAGAGTATCTCCCGCAGGGAAGCTGCTACCATCAAATGTTTGCCCTCATTACACTCCCCTCTGGAAGCACTTTCACTGCAAGCTGCAGATTCCCTCCTAACAGCAAGCTTTAGGATAGGGTACTGAATTGTAACTTAACTGCGGCTAATAATGCGATTTTGGCAAAGAGACTATCTCCCGCAGGGAAGCTGCTACCATCAAATCTTTACCCTCATTAGACTCCCCTCTGGAAGCGCTTTCACTGCAAGCTGCAGATTCCCTCCTAACAGCAAGCTTTAGGATAGGGTACTGAATTGTAATTTAACTGCGGCTAATAGGGCGATTTTGGCAAAGAGAATATCTCCCGCAGGGAAGCTGCTACCATCAAATGTTTGCCCTCATTAGACTCCCCTCTGGAAGCGCTTTCACTGCAAGCTGCATATTCCCTCCGAAGAGCAAGCTTTAGGATAGGGTACTGAATTGTAACTTACTTTCGCCTAATAATGCGATTTTGGCAAAGAGAGTATCTCCCGCAGGGAAGCTGTTACCATCAAATGTTTGCCCTCATTAGACTCCCCTCTGGAAGCGCTTTCACTGCAAGCTGCAGATTCCCTCCTAACAGCAATCTTTAGGAAAGTGTTCTGAATTGTAACTTAACTGCGGCTAAAAAGGCGATTTTGGCAAAGAGAATATCTCCCGCAGGGAAGATGCTACCATCAAATATTTGCCCTCATTAGACTCCCCTCTGGAAGCGCTTTCACTGCAAGCTGCAGATTCCCTCCTAACAGCAAGCTTTAGGATAGGGTACTGAATTGTAACTTAACTGCGGCTAATAAGGCGATTTTGGCAAAGAGAATATCTCCCGCAGGGAAGCTGCTACCATCAAATGTTTGCCCTCATTAGACTCCCCTCTGGAAGCGCTTTCACTGCAAGCTGCAGATTCCCTCCTAACAGCAAGCTTTAGGATAGGGTACTGAATTGTAACTTACTTTCGCCTAATAATGCGATTTTGGCAAAGAGAGTATCTACCGCAGGGAAGCTGCTACCATCAAATGTTTGCCCTCATTAGACTCCCCTCTGGAAGCGCTTTCACTGCAAGCTGCAGATTCCCTCCTAACAGCAAGCTTTAGGATAGGGTACTGAATTGTAACTTACTTTCGCCTAATAATGAGATTTTGGCAAAGAGAGTATCTCCCGCAGGGAAGCTGCTACCATCAAATGTTTGCCCTCAAGAGACTCCCCTCTGGAAGCGCTTTCACTGCAAGCTGCAGATTCCCTCCTAACAGCAAGCTTTAGGATAGGGTACTGAATTGTAACTTACTTTCGTCTAATAATGCGATTTTGGCAAAGAGAGTATCTCCCGCAGGGAAGCTGGTACCATCAAATGTTTGCCCTCATTAGACTCCCCTCTGGAAGCGCTTTCACTGCAAGCTGCAGATTCCCTCCTAACAGCAAGCTTTAGGATAGTGTACTGAATTGTAACTTACTTTCGCCTAATAATGCGATTTTGGCAAAGAGAGTATCTCCCGCAGGGAAGCTGCTACCATCAAATGTTTGCCCTCATTAGACTCCCCTCTGGAAGCGCTTTTACGGCAATCTGCAGATTCCCTCCTAACAGCAAGCTTTAGGATAGGGTACTGATTTGTAACTTACTTTCGCCTAATAATGCGATTTTGGCAAAGAGAGTATCTCCCGCAGGGAAGCTGCTACCATCAAATGTTTGACCTCATTAGACTCCCCTCTGGAAGCGCTTTCACGGCAAGCTGCAGATTCCCTCCTAACAGCAAGCTTTAGGATAGGGTACTGAATTGTAACTTACTTTCGCCTAATAATGCGATTGTGGCAAAGAGAGTATCTCCCGCAGGGAAGCTGCTACCATCAAATGTTTGCCCTCATTAGACTCCCCTCTGGAAGCGCTTTCACGGCAAGCTGCACATTCCCTCCTAACAGCAAGCTTTAGGATAAGGTACTGAATTATAACTTACTTTCGCCTAATAATGCGATTTTGGCAAAGAGAGTATCTCCCGCAGGGAAGCTGCTACCATCAAATGTTTGCCCTCATTAGACTCCCCTCTGGAAGTGCTTTCACTGCAAGCTGCAGATTCCGTCCTAACAGCAAGCTTTAGGATAGGGTACTGAATTGTATCTTATACTGGGGCTAATAATGCGATTTTGGCAAAGAGAGTATCTCCCACAGGGAAGCTGCTACCATCAAATGTTTGCCCTCATTAGACTCCCCTCTGGAAGCGCTTTCACTGCAAGCTGCAGATTCCCTCCTAACAGCAAGCTTTAGGATAGGGTACTGAATTGTAACTTACTTTCGCCTAATAAGGCGATTTCGGCAAAGAGAGTATCTCCCGCAGGGAAGCTGCTACCATCAAATATTTGCCCTCATTAGACACCCCTCTGGAAGCGCTTTCACTGCAAGCTGCAGATTCCGTCCTAACAGCAAGCTTTAGGATAGGGTACTGAATTGTAACTTATACAGCGGCTAATAATGCGATTTTGGCAAAGCGAGTATCTCCCGCAGGGAAGCTGCTACCATCAAATGTTTGCCCTCAAGAGACTCCCCTCTGGAAGCGCTTTCACTGCAAGCTGCAGATTCCCTCCTAACAGCAAGCTTTAGGATAGGGTACTGAATTGTAACTTAACTAAGGCTAATAAGGCGATTTTGGCAAAGAGAGTATCTCCCGCAGAGAAGCTGCTACCATCAAATGTTTGCCCTCATTAGACTCCCCTCTGGAAGCGCTTTCACTGCAAGCTGCAGATTCCCTCCTAACAGCAAGCTTTAGGATAGGGTACTGAATTGTAACTTAACTGCGGCTAATAAGGCGATTTTGGCAAAGAGAGTATCTCCCGCAGAGAAGCTGCTACCATCAAATGTTTGCCCTCATTAGACTCCCCTCTGGAAGCGCTTTCACTGCAAGCTGCAGATTCCCTCCTAACAGCAAGCTTTAGGATAGGGTACTGAATTGTAACTTACTTTCGCCTAATAATGCGATTTTGGCAAAGAGAGTATCTCCCGCAGGGAAGCTGTTACCATCAAATGTTTGCCCTCATTAGACTCCCCTCTGGAAGCACTTTCACTGTAAGCTGCAGATTCCCTCCTAACAGCAAGCTTTAGGATAGGGTACTGAATTGTAACTTACTTTCGCCTAATAATGAGATTTTGGCAAAGAGAGTATCTCCAGCAGGGAAGCTGCTACCATCAAATGTTTGCCCTCATTAGAGTCCCCTCTGGAAGCGCTTTCACTGCAAGCTGCAGATTCCCTCCTAACAGCAAGCTTTAGGATAGGGTACTGAATTGTAACTTACTTTCGCCTAATAATGCGATTATGGCAAGGAGAGTATCTCCCGCAGGGAAGCTGCTACCATCAAATGTTTGCCCTCATTAGACTCCCCTCTGGAAGCGCTTTCACTGCAAGCTGCAGATTCCCTCCTAACAGCAAGCTTTAGGATAGGGTACTGAATTGTAATTTAACTGCGGCTAATAAGGCGATTTTGGCAATGAGAATATCTCCCGCAGGGAAGCTGCTACCATCAAATGTTTGCCCTCATTAGACTCCCCTCTGGAAGCGCTTTCACTGCAAGCTGCAGATTCCCTCCTAACAGCAAGCTTTAGGATAGGGTACTGAATTGTATCTTACATTCGCCTAATAATGCGATTTTGGCAAAGAGAGTATCTCCCGCAGGGAAGCTGCTACCATCAAATGTTTGCCCTCATTAGACTCCCCTCTGGAAGCGCTTTCACTGCAAGCTGCAGATTCCCTCCTAACAGCAAGCTTTAGGATAGGGTACTGAATTGTAACTTACTTTCGCCTAATAATGCGATTTTGGCAAAGAGAGTATCTCCCGCCGGGAAGCTGCTACCATCACATGTTTGCCCTCATTAGACTCCCCTCTGGAAGCGCTTTCACTGCAAGCTGCATATTCCCTCCTAAGAGCAAGCTTTAGGATAGGGTACTGAATTGTATCTTACTTTCGCCTAATAATGCGATTTTGGCAAAGAGAGTATCTCCCGCAGGGAAGCTGGTACCATCAAATGTTTGCCCTCATTAGACTCCCCTCTGGAAGCGCTTTCACTGCAAGCTGCAGATTCCCTCCTAACAGCAAGCTTTAGGAAAGGGTACTGAATTGTAACTTACTTTCGCCTAATAATGCGATTTTGGCAAAGAGAGTATCTCCCGCAGGGAAGCTGCTACCATCAAATATTTACCCTCATTAGACTCCCCTCTGGAAGCGCTTTCACTGCAAGCTGCAGATTCCCTCCTAACAGCAAGCTTTAGGATAGGGTACTGAATTGTAATTTAACTGAGGCTAATAAGGCGATTTTGGCAATGAGAATACCTCCCGCAGGGAAGCTGCTACCATCAAATGTTTGCCCTCATTAGACTCCCCTCTGGAAGCGCTTTCACTGCAAGCTGCATATTCCCTCCGAAGAGCAAGCTTTAGGATAGGGTACTGAATTGTATCTTATTTTCGCCTAATAATGCGATTTTGGCAAAGAGAGTATCTCCCGCAGGGAAGCTGCTACCATCAAATGTTTGCCCTCATTAGACTCCCCTCTGGAAGCGCTTTCACTGCAAGCTGCAGATTCCCTCCTAACAGCAAGCTTTAGGATAGGGTACTGAATTGTAACTTCACTGCGGCTAATAAGGCGATTTTGGCAAAGAGAATATCTCCCGCAGGGAAGCTGTTACCATCAAATGTTTGCCCTCATTAGACTCCCCTCTGGAAGCGCTTTCACTGCAAGCTGCAGATTCCCTCCTAACAGCAATCTTTAGGAAAGTGTTCTGAATTGTAACTTAACTGCGGCTAAAAAGGCGATTTTGGCAAAGAGAATATCTCCCGCAGGGAAGATGCTACCATCAAATATTTGCCCTCATTAGACTCCCCTCTGGAAGCGCTTTCACTGCAAGCTGCAGATTCCCTCCTAACAGCAAGCTTTAGGATAGGGTACTGAATTGTAACTTACTTTCGCCTAATAATGCGATTTTGGCAAAGAGAGTATCTCCCGCCGGGAAGCTGCTACCATCACATGTTTGCCCTCATTAGACTCCCCTCTGGAAGCGCTTTCACTGCAAGCTGCAGATTCCCTCCTAAGAGCAAGCTTTAGGATAGGGTACTGAATTGTATCTTACTTTCGCCTAATAATGCGATTTTGGCAAAGAGAGTATCTCCCGCAGGGAAGCTGGTACCATCAAATGTTTGCCCTCATTAGACTCCCCTCTGGAAGCGCTTTCACTGCAAGCTGCAGATTCCCTCCTAACAGCAAGCTTTAGGATAGGGTACTGAATTGGAACTTACTTTCGCCTAATAATTCGGTTTTGGCAAAGAGAGTATCTCCCGCAGGGAAGCTGCTACCATCAAATGTTTGCCCTCATTAGACTCCCCTCTGGAAGCGCTTTCACTGCAAGCTGCAGATTCCCTCCTAACAGCAATCTTTAGGATAGGGTACTGAATTGTAACTTAACTGCGGATAATAATGCGATTTTGGCAAAGAGAGTATCTCCCGCAGGGAAGCTGCTACCATCAAATGTTTGCCCTCATTAGACTCCCCTCTGGAAGCGCTTTCACTGCAAGCTGCAGATTCCCTCCTAACAGCAAGCTTTAGGATAGGGTACTGAATTGTAACTTACTTTCGCCTAATAATGCGATTTTGGCAAAGAGAGTATCTCCCGCAGGGAAGCTGCTACCATCAAATGTTTGCCCTCATTAGACTCCCCTCTGGAAGCGCTTTCACTGCAAGCTGCAGATTCCCTCCTAACAGCAAGCTTTAGGAAAGGGTACTGAATTGTAACTTACTTTCGCCTAATAATGCGATTTTGGCAAAGAGAGTATCTCCCGCAGGGAAGCTGCTACCATCAAATGTTTGCCCTCATTACACTCCCCTCTGGAAGCACTTTCACTGCAAGCTGCAGATTCCCTCCTAACAGCAAGCTTTAGGATAGGGTACTGAATTGTAACTTAACTGCGGCTAATAATGCGATTTTGGCAAAGAGACTATCTCCCGCAGGGAAGCTGCTACCATCAAATATTTACCCTCATTAGACTCCCCTCTGGAAGCGCTTTCACTGCAAGCTGCAGATTCCCTCCTAACAGCAAGCTTTAGGATAGGGTACTGAATTGTAATTTAACTGCGGCTAATAGGGCGATTTTGGCAAAGAGAATATCTCCCGCAGGGAAGCTGCTACCATCAAATGTTTGCCCTCATTAGACTCCCCTCTGGAAGCGCTTTCACTGCAAGCTGCATATTCCCTCCGAAGAGCAAGCTTTAGGATAGGGTACTGAATTGTATCTTATTTTCGCCTAATAATGCGATTTTGGCAAAGAGAGTATCTCCCGCAGGGAAGCTGTTACCATCAAATGTTTGCCCTCATTAGACTCCCCTCTGGAAGCGCTTTCACTGCAAGCTGCAGATTCCCTCCTAACAGCAAGCTTTAGGATAGGGTACTGAATTGTAACTTACTTTCGCCTAATAATGCGATTTTGGCAAAGAGAGTATCTCCCGCAGGGAAGCTGCTACCATCACATCTTTGCCCTCATTAGACTCCCCTCTGGAAGCGCTTTCACTGCAAGCTGCAGATTCCCTCCTAACAGCAAGCTTTAGGATAGGGTACTGAATTGTAATTTAACTGCGGCTAATAAGGCGATTTTGGCAATGAGAATATCTCCCGCAGGGAAGCTGCTACCAACAAATGTTTGCCCTCATTAGACTCCCCTCTGGAAGCGCTTTCACTGCAAGCTGCATATTCCCTCCTAAGAGCAGGCTTTAGGATAGGGTACTGAATTGTAACTTAACTGCGGCTAATAAGGCGATTTTGGCAAAGAGAGTATCTCCCGCAGGGAAGCGTCTACCATCAAATGTTTGCCCTCATTAGACTCCCCTCTGGAAGCGCTTTCACTGCAAGCTGCAGATTCCCTCCTAACAGCAAGCTTTAGGATAGGGTACTGAATTGGAACTTACTTTCGCCTAATAATGCGGTATTGGCAAAGAGAGTATCTCCCGCAGGGAAGCTGCTACCATCAAATGTTTGCCCTCATTAGACTCCCCTCTGGAAGCGCTTTCACTGCAAGCTGCAGATTCCCTCCTAACAGCAAGCTTTAGGATAGGGTACTGAATTGTAACTTACTTTCGCCTAATAATGCGATTTTGGCAAAGAGAGTATCTCCCGCAGGGAAGCTGCTACCATCAAATGTTTGCCCTCATTAGACTCCCCTCTGGAAGCGCTTTCACTGCAAGCTGCAGATTCCCTCCTAACAGCAAGCTTTAGGAAAGGGTACTGAATTGTAACTTACTTTCGCCTAATAATGCGATTTTGGCAAAGAGAGTATCTCCCGCAGGGAAGCTGCTACCATCAAATGTTTGCCCTCATTACACTCCCCTCTGGAAGCACTTTCACTGCAAGCTGCAGATTCCCTCCTAACAGCAAGCTTTAGGATAGGGTACTGAATTGTAACTTAACTGCGGCTAATAATGTGATTTTGGCAAAGAGGCTATCTCCCGCAGGGAAGCTGCTACCATCAAATATTTACCCTCATTAGACTCCCCTCTGGAAGCGCTTTCACTGCAAGCTGCAGATTCCCTCCTAACAGCAAGCTTTAGGATAGGGTACTGAATTGTAATTTAACTGCGGCTAATAAGGCGATTTTGGCAATGAGAATATCTCCCGCAGGGAAGCTGCTACCATCAAATGTTTGCCCTCATTAGACTCCCCTCTGGAAGCGCTTTCACTGCAAGCTGCAAATTCCCTCCTAACAGCAAGCTTTAGGATAGGGTACTGAATTGTAACTTACTGCGGCTAAAAAGGCGATTATGGCAATGAGAATATCTCCCGCAGAGAAGCTGCTACCATCAAATGTTTGCCCTCATTAGACTCCCCTCTGGAAGCGCTTTCACTGCAAGCTGCAGATTCCCTCCTAACAGCAAGCTTTAGGATAGGGTACTGAATTGTAACTTACTTTCGCCTAATAATGCGATTTTGGCAAAGAGAGTATCTCCCGCAGGGAAGCTGCTACCATCAAATGTTTGCCCTCATTACACTCCCCTCTGGAAGCACTTTCACTGCAAGCTGCAGATTCCCTCCTAACAGCAAGCTTTAGGATAGGGTACTGAATTGTATCTTACTTTCGCCTAATAATGCGATTTTGGCAAAGAGAGTATCTCCCGCAGGGAAGCTGCTACCATCAAATGTTTGCCCTCATTAGACTCCCCTCTGGAAGCGCTTTCACTGCAAGCTGCAGATTCCCTCCTAACAGCAAGCTTTAGGAAAGTGTACTTAATTGTAACTTACTTTTGCCTAATAATGCGATTTTGGCAAAGAGAGTATCTCCCGCAGGGAAGCTGCTACCATCAAATGTTTGCCCTCATTAGACTCCCCTCTGGAAGCGCTTTCACTGCAAGCTGCAGATTCCCTCCTAACAGCAAGCTTTAGGATAGGGTACTGAATTGTAACTTACTTTCGCCTAATAATGCGATTTTGGCAAAGAGAGTATCTCCCGCAGGGAAGCTGCTACCATCAAATGTTTGCCCTCATTAGACTCCCCTCTGGAAGCGCTTTCACTGCAAGCTGCAGATTCCCTCCTAACAGCAAGCTTTAGGAAAGGGTACTGAATTGTAACTTACTTTCGCCTAATAATGCGATTTTGGCAAAGAGAGTATCTCCCGCAGGGAAGCTGCTACCATCAAATGTTTGCCCTCATTACACTCCCCTCTGGAAGCACTTTCACTGCAAGCTGCAGATTCCCTCCTAACAGCAAGCTTTAGGATAGGGTACTGAATTGTAACTTAACTGCGGCTAATAATGTGATTTTGGCAAAGAGGCTATCTCCCGCAGGGAAGCTGCTACCATCAAATATTTACCCTCATTAGACTCCCCTCTGGAAGCGCTTTCACTGCAAGCTGCAGATTCCCTCCTAACAGCAAGCTTTAGGATAGGGTACTGAATTGTAATTTAACTGCGGCTAATAAGGCGATTTTGGCAATGAGAATATCTCCCGCAGGGAAGCTGCTACCATCAAATGTTTGCCCTCATTAGACTCCCCTCTGGAAGCGCTTTCACTGCAAGCTGCAAATTCCCTCCTAACAGCAAGCTTTAGGATAGGGTACTGAATTGTAACTTACTGCGGCTAAAAAGGCGATTATGGCAATGAGAATATCTCCCGCAGAGAAGCTGCTACCATCAAATGTTTGCCCTCATTAGACTCCCCTCTGGAAGCGCTTTCACTGCAAGCTGCAGATTCCCTCCTAACAGCAAGCTTTAGGATAGGGTACTGAATTGTAACTTACTTTCGCCTAATAATGCGATTTTGGCAAAGAGAGTATCTCCCGCAGGGAAGCTGCTACCATCAAATGTTTGCCCTCATTACACTCCCCTCTGGAAGCACTTTCACTGCAAGCTGCAGATTCCCTCCTAACAGCAAGCTTTAGGATAGGGTACTGAATTGTATCTTACTTTCGCCTAATAATGCGATTTTGGCAAAGAGAGTATCTCCCGCAGGGAAGCTGCTACCATCAAATGTTTGCCCTCATTAGACTCCCCTCTGGAAGCGCTTTCACTGCAAGCTGCAGATTCCCTCCTAACAGCAAGCTTTAGGAAAGTGTACTTAATTGTAACTTACTTTTGCCTAATAATGCGATTTTGGCAAAGAGAGTATCTCCCGCAGGGAAGCTGCTACCATCAAATGTTTGCCCTCATTAGACTCCCCTCTGGAAGCGCTTTCACTGCAAGCTGCAGATTCCCTCCTAACAGCAAGCTTTAGGATAGGGTACTGAATTGTAACTTACTTTCGCCTAATAATGCGATTTTGGCAAAGAGAGTATCTCCCGCAGGGAAGCTGCTACCATCTAATGTTTGCCCTCATTAGACTCCCCTCTGGAAGCGCTTTCACTGCAAGCTGCAGATTCCCTCCTAACAGCAAGCTTTAGGATAGGGTACTGAATTGTAACTTACTTTCGCCTAATAATGCGATTTTGGCAAAGAGAGTATCTCCCGCAGGGAAGCTGCTACCATCAAATGTTTGCCCTCATTAGACTACCTTCTGGAAGCGCTTTCACTGCAAGCTGCAGATTCCCTCCTAACAGCAAGCTTTAGGATAGGGTACTGAATTGTAACTTAACTGCGGCTAATAATGCGATTTTGGCAAAGAGAGTATCTCCCGCAGGGAAGCTGCTACCATAAAATGTTTGCCCTCATTAGACTCCCCTCTGGAAGCGCTTTCACTGCAAGCTGCAGATTCCCTCCTAACAGCAAGCTTTAGGATAGGGTACTGAATTGTAACTTAACTGCGGCTAATAAGGCGATTTTGGCAAAGAGACTATCTCCCACAGGGAAGCTGCTACCATCAAATGTTTGCCCTCATTAGACTCCCCTCTGGAAGCGCTTTCACTGCAAGCTGCAGATTCCCTCCTAACAGCAAGCTTTAGGATAGGGTACTGAATTGTAACTTAACTGCGGCTAATAAGGCGATTTTGGCAAAGAGAATATCTCCCGCAGGGAAGTTGCTACCATCAAATGTTTGCCCTCATTAGACTCCACTCTGGAAGCGCTTTCACTGCAAGCTGCAGATTCCCTCCTAACAGCAAGCTTTAGGATAGGGTACTGAATTGTAACTTACTTTCGCCAAATAATTCGATTTTGGCAAAGAGAGTATCTCCCGCAGGGAAGCTGCTACCATCAAATGTTTGCCCTCATTAGACTCCCCTCTGGAAGTGCTTTCACTGCAAGCTGCAGATTCCCTCCTAACAGCAAGCTTTAGGAAAGGGTACTGAATTGTAACTTACTTTCGCCTAATAATGCGATTTTGGCAAAGAGATTATCTCCCGCAGGGAAGCTGCTACCATCAAATGTTTGCCCTCATTAGACTACCCTCTGGAAGCGCTTTCACTGCAAGCTGCAGATTCCCTCCTAACAGCAAGCTTTAGGATAGGGTACTGAATTGTAACTTAACTGCGGCTAAAAAGGCGATTTTGGCAAAGAGAGTATCTCCCGCAGAGAAGCTGCTACCATCAAATGTTTGCCCTCATTAGACTCCCCTCTGGAAGCGCTTTCACTGCAAGCTGCAGATTCACTCCTAACAGCAAGCTTTAGGATAGGGTACTGAATTGTAACTTACTTTCGCCTAAAAAGGCGATTTTGGCAAAGAGACTATCTCCCGCAGGGAAGCTGCTACCATCAAATGTTTGCCCTCATTAGACTCCCCTCTGGAAGCGCTTTCACTGCAAGCTGCAGATTCCCTCCTAACAGCAAGCTTTAGGATAGGGTACTGAATTATAACTTACTTTCGCCTAATAATGCGATCTTGGCAAAGAGAGTATCTCCCGCAGGGAAGCTGCTACCATCAAATGTTTGCCCTCATTAGACTACCCTCTGGAAGCGCTTTCACTGCAAGCTGCAGATTCCCTCCTAACAGCAAGCTTTAGGATAGGGTACTGAATTGTAACTTACATTCGCCTAATAATGCGATTTTGGCAAAGAGAGTATCTCCCGCAGGGAAGCTGCTACCGTCAAATGTTTGCCCTCATTAGACTCCCCTCTGGAAGCGCTTTCACTACAAGCTGCAGATTCCCTCCTAACAGCAAGGTGTAGGACACTGTACTGAATTGTAACTTAAGTGCGTCTAATAATGCAATTTTGGCAAAGAGAATATCTCCCGCAGGGAAGCTGCTACCATCAAATGTTTGCCCTCATTAGACTCCCCTCTGGAAGCGCTTTCACTGCAAGCTGCAGATTCCCTCCTAACAGCAATCTTTAGGAAAGTGTTCTGAATTGTAACTTAACTGCGGCTAAAAAGGCGATTTTGGCAAAGAGAATATCTCCCGCAGGGAAGATGCTACCATCAAATATTTGCCCTCATTAGACTCCCCTCTGGAAGCGCTTTCACTGCAAGCTGCAGATTCCCTCCTAACAGCAAGCTTTAGGATAGGGTACTGAATTGTAACTTACTTTCGCCTAATAATGCGATTATGGCAAAGAGAGTATCTCCCGCAGGGAAGCTGCTACCATCAAATGTTTGCCCTCATTAGACTCCCCTCTGGAAGCGCTTTCACTGCAAGCTGCAGATTCCCTCCTAACAGCAAGCTTTAGGATAGGGTACTGAATTGTAACTTACTTTCGCCTAATAATGCGATTATGGCAAAGAGAGTATCTCCCGCAGGGAAGCTGCTACCATCAAATGTTTGCCCTCATTAGACTCCCCTCTTGAAGCGCTTTCACTGCAAGCTGCAGATTCCCTCCTAACAGCAAGCTTTAGGATAGTGTACTGAATTGTAACTTAACTGCGGCTAATAATGCGATTTTGGCAAAGAGACTATCTCCCGCAGGGAAGCTGCTACCATCAAATATTTACCCTCATTAGACTCCCCTCTGGAAGCGCTTTCACTGCAAGCTGCAGATTCCCTCCTAACAGCAAGCTTTAGGATAGGGTACTGAATTGTAATTTAACTGAGGCTAATAAGGCGATTTTGGCAATGAGAATATCTCCCGCAGGGAAGCTGCTACCATCAAATGTTTGCCCTCATTAGACTCCCCTCTGGAAGCGCTTTCACTGCAAGCTGCAGATTCCCTCCGAAGAGCAAGCTTTAGGATAGGGTACTGAATTGTAACTTACTTTCGCCTAATAATTCGATTTTGGCAAAGAGAGTATCTCCCGGAGGGAAGCTGCTACCATCAAATGTTTGCCCTCATTAGACTCCCCTCTGGAAGTGCTTTCACTGCAAGCTGCAGATTCCCTCCTAACAGCAAGCTTTAGGAAAGGGTACTGAATTGTAACTTACTTTCGCCTAATAATGCGATTTTGGCAAAGAGATTATCTCCCGCAGGGAAGCTGCTACCATCAAATGTTTGCCCTCATTAGACTACCCTCTGGAAGCGCTTTCACTGCAAGCTGCAGATTCCCTCCTAACAGCAAGCTTTAGGATAGGGTACTGAATTGTAACTTCACTGCGGCTAATAAGGCGATTTTGGCAAAGAGAGTATCTCCCGCAGGGAAGCTGTTACCATCAAATGTTTGCCCTCATTAGACTCCCCTCTGGAAGCGCTTTCACTGCAAGCTGCAGATTCCCTCCTAACAGCAAGCTTTAGGATAGGGTACTGAATTGTTACTTAACTGCGGCTAAAAAGGCGATTTTGGCAAAGAGAGTATCTCCCGCAGAGAAGCTGCTACCATCAATTGTTTGCCCTCATTAGACTCCCCTCTGGAAGCGCTTTCACTGCAAGCTGCAGATTCACTCCTAACAGCAAGCTTTAGGATAGGGTACTGAATTGTTACTTACTTTCGCCTAAAAAGGCGATTTTGGCAAAGAGACTATCTCCCGCAGGGAAGCTGCTACCATCAAATGTTTGCCCTCATTAGACTCCCCACTGGAAGCGCTTTCACTGCAAGCTGCAGATTCCCTCCTAACAGCAAGCTTTAGGATAGGGTACTGAATTGTATCTTACTTTCGCCTAATAATGCGATCTTGGCAAAGAGAGTATCTCCCGCAGGGAAGCTGCTACCATCAAATGTTTGCCCTCATTAGACTACCCTCTGGAAGCGCTTTCACTGCAAGCTGCAGATTCCCTCCTAACAGCAAGCTTTAGGATAGGGTACTGAATTGTAACTTACATTCGCCTAATAATGCGATTTTGGCAAAGAGAGTATCTCCCGCAGGGAAGCTGCTACCGTCAAATGTTTGCCCTCATTAGACTCCCCTCTGGAAGCGCTTTCACTACAAGCTGCAGATTCCCTCCTAACAGCAAGGTGTAGGACACTGTACTGAATTGTAACTTAAGTGCGTCTAATAATGCGATTTTGGCAAAGAGAATATCTCCCGCAGGGAAGCTGCTACCATCAAATGTTTGCCCTCCTTAGACTCCCCTCTGGAAGTGCTTTCACTGCAAGCTGCAGATTCCCTCCTAGCAGCAAGCTTTAGGATAGGGTACTGAATTGTAACTTACTTTCGCCTAATAATGCGATTATGGCAAAGAGAGTATCTCCCGCAGGGAAGCTGCTACCATCAAATGTTTGCCCTCATTAGACTCCCCTCTGGAAGCGCTTTCACTGCAAGCTGCAGATTCCCTCCTAACAGCAAGCTTTAGGATAGGGTACTGAATTGTATCTTACTTTCGCCTAATAATGCGATTTTGGCAAAGAGACTATCTCCCGCAGGGAAGCTGCTACCATCAAATGTTTGCCCTCATTAGACTCCCCTCTGGAAGCGCTTTCACTGCAAGCTGCATATTCCCTCCGAAGAGCAAGCTTTAGGATAGGGTACTGAATTGTATCTTACTTTCGCCTAATAATGCGATTTTGGCAAAGAGAGTATCTCCCGCAGGGAAGCTGCTACCATCAAATGTTTGCCCTCATTAGACTCCCCTCTGGAAGCGCTTTCACTGCAAGCTGCAGATTCCCTCCTAACAGCAATCTTTAGGAAAGTGTTCTGAATTGCAACTTAACTGCGGCTAAAAAGGCGATTTTGGCAAAGAGAATATCTCCCGCAGGGAAGATGCTACCATCAAATATTTGCCCTCATTAGACTCCCCTCTGGAAGCGCTTTCACTGCAAGCTGCAGATTCCCTCCTAACAGCAAGCTTTAGGATAGGGTACTGAATTGTAACTTACTTTCGCCTAATAATGCGATTATGGCAAAGAGAGTATCTCCCGCAGGGAAGCTGCTACCATCAAATGTTTGCCCTCATTAGACTCCCCTCTGGAAGCGCTTTCACTGCAAGCTGCAGATTCCCTCCTAACAGCAAGCTTTAGGATAGTGTACTGAATTGTAACTTAACTGCGGCTAATAATGCGATTTTGGCAAAGAGACTATCTCCCGCAGGGAAGCTGCTACCATCAAATATTTACCCTCATTAGACTCCCCTCTGGAAGCGCTTTCAATGCAAGCTGCAGATTCCCTCCTAACAGCAAGCTTTAGGATAGGGTACTGAATTGTAATTTAACTGAGGCTAATAAGGCGATTTTGGCAATGAGAATATCTCCCGCAGGGAAGCTGCTACCATCAAATGTTTGCCCTCATTAGACTCCCCTCTGGAAGCGCTTTCACTGCAAGCTGCATATTCCCTCCTAACAGCAAGCTTTAGGATAGGGTACTGAATTGTATCTTACTTTCGCCTAATAATGCGATTTTGGCAAAGAGAGTATCTCCCGCAGGGAAGCTGCTACCATCAAATGTTTGCCCTCATTAGACTCCCCTCTGGAAGCGCTTTCACTGCAAGCTGCAGATTCCCTCCTAACAGCAAGCTTTAGGATAGGGTACTGAATTGTAACTTCACTGCGGCTATTAAGGCGATTTTGGCAAAGAGAATATCACCCGCAGGGAAGCTGTTACCATCAAATGTTTGCCCTCATTAGACTCCCCTCTGGAAGCGCTTTCACTGCAAGCTGCAGATTCCCTCCTAACAGCAATCTTTAGGAAAGTGTTCTGAATTGTAACTTAACTGCGGCTAAAAAGGCGATTTTGGCAAAGAGAATATCTCCCGCAGGGAAGATGCTACCATCAAATATTTGCCCTCATTAGACTCCCCTCTGGAAGCGCTTTCACTGCAAGCTGCAGATTCCCTCCTAACAGCAAGCTTTAGGATAGGGTACTGAATTGTAACTTACTTTCGCCTAATAATGCGATTTTGGCAAAGAGATTATCTCCCGCCGGGAAGCTGCTACCATCACATGTTTGCCCTCATTAGACTCCCCTCTGGAAGCGCTTTCACTGCAAGCTGCAGATTCCCTCCTAACAGCAAGCTTTAGGATAGGGTACTGAATTGTCATTTAACTGCGGCTAATAAGGCGATTTTGGCAATGAGAATATCTCCCGCAGGGAAGCTGCTACCAACAAATGTTTGCCCTCATTAGACTCCCCTCTGGAAGCGCTTTCACTGCAAGCTGCATATTCCCTCCTAAGAGCAAGCTTTAGGATAGGGTACTGAATTGTATCTTACTTTCGCCTAATAATGCGATTTTGGCAAAGAGAGTATCTCCCGCAGGGAAGCGTCTACCATCAAATGTTTGCCCTCATTAGACTCCCCTCTGGAAGCGCTTTCACTGCAAGCTGCAGATTCCCTCCTAACAGCAAGCTTTAGGATAGGGTACTGAATTGGAACTTACTTTCGCCTAATAATGCGGTTTTGGCAAAGAGAGTATCTCCCGCAGGGAAGCTGCTACCATCAAATGTTTGCCCTCATTAGACTCCCCTCTGGAAGCGCTTTCACTGCAAGCTGCAGATTCCCTCCTAACAGCAAGCTTTAGGATAGGGTACTGAATTGTAACTTACTTTCGCCTAATAATGCGATTATGGCAAGGAGACTATCTCCCGCAGGGAAGCTGCTACCATCAAATGTTTGCCCTCATTACACTCCCCTCTGGAAGCACTTTCACTGCAAGCTGCAGATTCCCTCCTAACAGCAAGCTTTAGGATAGGGTACTGAATTGTAACTTAACTGCGGCTAATAATGCGATTTTGGCAAAGAGGCTATCTCCCGCAGGGAAGCTGCTACCATCAAATATTTACCCTCATTAGACTCCCCTCTGGAAGCGCTTTCACTGCAAGCTGCAGATTCCCTCTTAACAGCAAGCTTTAGGATAGGGTACTGAATTGTAATTTAACTGCGGCTAATAAGGCGATTTTGGCAATGAGAATATCTCCCGCAGGGAAGCTGCTACCATCAAATGTTTGCCCTCATTAGACTCCCCTCTGGAAGCGCTTTCACTGCAAGCTGCATATTCCCTCCGAAGAGCAAGCTTTAGGATAGGGTACTGAATTGTATCTTACTTTCGCCTAATAATGCGATTTTGGCAAAGAGAGTATCTCCCGCAGGGAAGCTGGTAACATCAAATGTTTGCCCTCATTAGACTCCCCTCTGGAAGCGCTTTCACTGCAAGCTGCAGATTCCCTCCTAACAGCAAGCTTTAGGATAGGGTACTGAATTGTATCTTACTTTCGCCTAATAATGCGATTTTGGCAAAGAGAGTATCTCCCGCAGGGAAGCTGCTACCATCAAATGTTTGCCCTCCTTAGACTCCCCTCTGGAAGCGCTTTCACTGCAAGCTGCAGATTCCCTCCTAACAGCAAGCTTTAGGATAGGGTACTGAATTGGAACTTACTTTCGCCTAATAATGCGATTTTGGCAAAGAGAGTATCTCCCGCAGGGAAGCTGCTACCATCAAATGTTTGCCCTCATTAGACTCCCCTCTGGAAGCGCTTTCACTGCAAGCTGCAGATTCCCTCCTAACAGCAAGCTTTAGGATAGGGTACTGAATTGTAACTTACTTTCGCCTAATAATGCGATTATGGCAAAGAGAGTATCTCCCGCAGGGAAGCTGCTACCATCAAATGTTTGCCCTCATTAGACTCCCCTCTGGAAGCGCTTTCACTGCAAGCTGCAGATTCCCTCCTAACAGCAAGCTTTAGGATAGGGTACTGAATTGTAACTTACTTTCGCCTAATAATGCGATTTTGGCAAGGAGACTATCTCCCGCAGGGAAGCTGCTACCATCAAATGTTTGCCCTCATTAGACTACCCTCTGGAAGCGCTTTCACTGCAAGCTGCAGATTCCCTCCTAACAGCAAGGTGTAGGACACTGTACTGAATTGTAACTTAACTGCGGTTAATAAGACGATTTTGGCAAAGAGAATATCTCCCGCAGGGAAGCTGCTACCATCAAATGTTTGCCCTCCTTAGACTCCCCTCTGGAAGTGCTTTCACTGCAAGCTGCAGATTCCCTCCTAACAGCAAGCTTTAGGATAGGGTACTGAATTGTAACTTACTTTCGCCTAATAATGCGATTTTGGCAAAGAGAATATCTCCCGCAGGGAAGCTGTTACCATCAAATGTTTGCCCTCATTAGACTCCCCTCTGGAAGCGCTTTCACTGCAAGCTGCAGATTCCCTCCTAACAGCAAGCTTTAGGATAGGGTACTGAATTGTAACTTAACTGCGGCTAATAAGGCGATTTTGGCAAAGAGAATATCTCCCGCAGGGAAACTGCTACCATCAAATATTTGCCCTCATTAGACTCCCCTCTGGAAGCGCTTTCACTGCAAGCTGCAGATTCCCTCCTAACAGCAAGCTTTAGGAAAGTGTTCTGAATTGTAACTTAACTGCGGCTAAAAAGGCGATTTTGGCAAAGAGAATATCTCCCGCAGGGAAGATGCTACCATCAAATATTTGCCCTCATTAGACTCCCCTCTGGAAGCGCTTTCACTGCAAGCTGCAGATTCCCTCCTAACAGCAAGCTTTAGGATAGGGTACTGAATTGTAACTTACTTTCGCCTAATAATGCGATTATGGCAAAGAGAGTATCTCCCGCAGGGAAGCTGCTACCATCAAATGTTTGCCCTCATTAGACTCCCCTCTGGAAGCGCTTTCACTGCAAGCTGCAGATTCCCTCCTAACAGCAAGCTTTAGGATAGGGTACTGAATTGTAACTTAACTGCGGCTAATAATGCGATTTTGGCAAAGAGACTATCTCCCGCAGGGAAGCTGCTACCATCAAATATTTACCCTCATTAGACTCCCCTCTGGAAGCGCTTTCACTGCAAGCTGCAGATTCCCTCCTAACAGCAAGCTTTAGGATAGGGTACTGAATTGTAATTTAACTGAGGCTAATAAGGCGATTTTGGCAATGAGAATATCTCCCGCAGGGAAGCTGCTACCATCAAATGTTTCCCCTCATTAGACTCCCCTCTGGAAGCGCTTTCACTGCAAGCTGCATATTCCCTCCGAAGAGCAAGCTTTAGGATAGGGTACTGAATTGTATCTTACTTTCGCCTAATAATGCGATTTTGGCAAAGAGAGTATCTCCCGCAGGGAAGCTGCTACCATCAAATGTTTGCCCTCATTAGACTCCCCTCTGGAAGCGCTTTCACTGCAAGCTGCAGATTCCCTCCTAACAGCAAGCTTTAGGATGGGGTACTGAATTGTAACTTCACTGCGGCTATTAAGGCGATTTTGGCAAAGAGAATATCACCCGCAGGGAAGCTGCTACCATCAAATGTTTGCCCTCATTAGACTCCCCTCTGGAAGCGCTTTCACTGCAAGCTGCAGATTCCCTCCTAACAGCAATCTTTAGGAAAGTGTTCTGAATTGTAACTTAACTGCGGCTAAAAAGGCGATTTTGGCAAAGAGAATATCTCCCGCAGGGAAGATGCTACCATCAAATATTTGCCCTCATTAGACTCCCCTCTGGAAGCGCTTTCACTGCAAGCTGCAGATTCCCTCCTAACAGCAAGCTTTAGGATAGGGTACTGAATTGTAACTTACTTTCGCCTAATAATGCGATTATGGCAAAGAGAGTATCTCCCGCAGGGAAGCTGCTACCATCAAATGTTTGCCCTCATTAGACTCCCCTCTGGAAGCGCTTTCACTGCAAGCTGCAGATTCCCTCCTAACAGCAAGCTTTAGGATAGGGTACTGAATTGTAACTTACTTTCGCCTAATAATGCGATTATGGCAAAGAGAGTATCTCCCGCAGGGAAGCTGCTACCATCAAATGTTTGCCCTCATTAGACTCCCCTCTGGAAGCGCTTTCACTGCAAGCTGCAGATTCCCTCCTAACAGCAAGCTTTAGGATAGGGTACTGAATTGTAACTTACTTTCGCCTAATAATGCGATTATGGCAAAGAGAGTATCTCCCGCAGGGAAGCTGCTACCATCAAATGTTTGCCCTCATTAGACTCCCCTCTGGAAGCGCTTTCACTGCAAGCTGCAGATTCCCTCCTAACAGCAAGCTTTAGGATAGGGTACTGAATTGTAATTTAACTGAGGCTAATAAGGCGATATTGGCAATGAGAATATCTCCCGCAGGGAAGCTGCTACCATCAAATGTTTGCCCTCATTAGACTCCCCTCTGGAAGCGCTTTCACTGCAAGCTGCATATTCCCTCCGAAGAGCAAGCTTTAGGATAGGGTACTGAATTGTATCTTACTTTCGCCTAATAATGCGATTTTGGCAAAGAGAGTATCTCCCGCAGGGAAGCTGCTACCATCAAATGTTTGCCCTCATTAGACTCCCCTCTGGAAGCGCTTTCACTGCAAGCTGCAGATTCCCTCCTAACAGCAATCTTTAGGAAAGTGTTCTGATTTGCAACTTAACTGCGGCTAAAAAGGCGATTTTGGCAAAGAGAATATCTCCCGCAGGGAAGATGCTACCATCAAATATTTGCCCTCATTAGACTCCCCTCTGGAAGCGCTTTCACTGCAAGCTGCAGATTCCCTCCTAACAGCAAGCTTTAGGATAGGGTACTGAATTGTAACTTACTTTCGCCTAATAATGCGATTATGGCAAAGAGAGTATCTCCCGCAGGGAAGCTGCTACCATCAAATGTTTGCCCTCATTAGACTCCCCTCTGGAAGCGCTTTCACTGCAAGCTGCAGATTCCCTCCTAACAGCAAGCTTTAGGATAGTGTACTGAATTGTAACTTAACTGCGGCTAATAATGCGATTTTGGCAAAGAGACTATCTCCCGCAGGGAAGCTGCTACCATCAAATATTTACCCTCATTAGACTCCCCTCTGGAAGCGCTTTCAATGCAAGCTGCAGATTCCCTCCTAACAGCAAGCTTTAGGATAGGGTACTGAATTGTAATTTAACTGAGGCTAATAAGGCGATTTTGGCAAAGAGAGTATCTCCCGCAGGGAAGCTGCTATCATCAAATGTTTGCCCTCATTAGACTCCCCTCTGGAAGCGCTTTCACTGCAAGCTGCATATTCCCTCCTAACAGCAAGCTTTAGGATAGGGTACTGAATTGTATCTTACTTTCGCCTAATAATGCGATTTTGGCAAAGAGAGTATCTCCCGCAGGGAAGCTGCTACCATCAAATGTTTGCCCTCATTAGACTCCCCTCTGGAAGCGCTTTCACTGCAAGCTGCAGATTCCCTCCTAACAGCAAGCTTTAGGATAGGGTACTGAATTGTAACTTCACTGCGGCTATTAAGGCGATTTTGGCAAAGAGAATATCACCCGCAGGGAAGCTGTTACCATCAAATGTTTGCCCTCATTAGACTCCCCTCTGGAAGCGCTTTCACTGCAAGCTGCAGATTCCCTCCTAACAGCAAGCTTTAGGATAGGGTACTGAATTGTAACTTACTTTCGCCTAATAATGCGATTTTGGCAAAGAGATTATCTCCCGCCGGGAAGCTGCTACCATCACATGTTTGCCCTCATTAGACTCCCCTCTGGAAGCGCTTTCACTGCAAGCTGCAGATTCCCTCCTAACAGCAAGCTTTAGGATAGGGTACTGAATTGTCATTTAACTGCGGCTAATAAGGCGATTTTGGCAATGAGAATATCTCCCGCAGGGAAGCTGCTACCAACAAATGTTTGCCCTCATTAGACTCCCCTCTGGAAGCGCTTTCACTGCAAGCTGCATATTCCCTCCTAAGAGCAAGCTTTAGGATAGGGTACTGAATTGTATCTTACTTTCGCCTAATAATGCGATTTTGGCAAAGAGAGTATCTCCCGCAGGGAAGCGTCTACCATCAAATGTTTGCCCTCATTAGACTCCCCTCTGGAAGCGCTTTCACTGCAAGCTGCAGATTCCCTCCTAACAGCAAGCTTTAGGATAGGGTACTGAATTGGAACTTACTTTCGCCTAATAATGCGGTTTTGGCAAAGAGAGTATCTCCCGCAGGGAAGCTGCTACCATCAAATGTTTGCCCTCATTAGACTCCCCTCTGGAAGCGCTTTCACTGCAAGCTGCAGATTCCCTCCTAACAGCAAGCTTTAGGATAGGGTACTGAATTGTAACTTACTTTCGCCTAATAATGCGATTATGGCAAGGAGACTATCTCCCGCAGGGAAGCTGCTACCATCAAATGTTTGCCCTCATTACACTCCCCTCTGGAAGCACTTTCACTGCAAGCTGCAGATTCCCTCCTAACAGCAAGCTTTAGGATAGGGTCCTGAATTGTAATTTAACTGCGGCTTATAAGGCGATTTTGGCAAAGAGAATATCTCCCGCAGGGAAGTTGCTACCATCAAATGTTTGCCCTCATTAGACTCCACTCTGGAAGCGCTTTCACTGCAAGCTGCAGATTCCCTCCTAACAGCAAGCTTTAGGATAGGGTACTGAATTGTAACTTACTTTCGCCTAATAATTCGATTTTGGCAAAGAGAGTATCTCTCGCAGGGAAGCTGCTACCATCAAATGTTTGCCCTCATTAGACTCCCCTCTGGAAGCGCTTTCACTGCAAGCTGCAGATTCCCTCCTAACAGCAAGCTTTAGGATAGGGTACTGAATTGTAACTTACTTTCGCCTAATAATGCGATTTTGGCAAAGAGATTATCTCCCGCAGGGAAGCTGCTACCATCAAATGTTTGCCCTCATTAGACTCCCCTCTGGAAGCGCTTTCACTGCAAGCTGCAGATTCCCTCCTAACAGCAAGCTTTAGGATAGGGTACTGAATTGTAACTTCACTGCGGCTAATAAGGCGATTTTGGCAAAGAGAATATCTCCCGCAGGGAAGCTGTTACCATCAAATGTTTGCCCTCATTAGACTCCCCTCTGGAAGCGCTTTCACTGCAAGCTGCAGATTCCCTCCTAACAGCAAGCTTTAGGTTAGTGTTCTGAATTGTAACTTAACTGCGGCTAAAAAGGCGATTTTGGCAAAGAGAGTATCTCCCGCAGGGAAGCTGCTACCATCAAATGTTTGCCCTCATTAGACTCCCCTCTGGAAGCGCTTTCACTGCAAGCTGCAGATTCCCTCCTAACAGCAAGCTTTAGGATAGGGTACTGAATTGTAACTTACTTTCGCCTAATAATGCGATTTTGGCAAAGAGAGTATCTCCCGCAGGGAAGCTGCTACCATCAAATGTTTGCCCTCATTAGACTACCCTCTGGAAGCGCTTTCACTGCAAGCTGCAGATTCCCTCCTAACAGCAAGCTTTAGGATAGGGTACTGAATTGTAACTTACATTCGCCTAATAATTCGATTTTGGCAAAGAGAGTATCTCCCGCATGGAAGCTGCTACCGTCAAATGTTTGCCCTCATTAGACTCCCCTCTGGAAGCGCTTTCACTGCAAGCTGCAGATTCCCTCCTAACAGCAAGGTGTAGGACACTGTACTGAATTGTAACTTAACTGCGGCTAATAAGACGATTTTGGCAAAGAGAATATCTCCCGCAGGGAAGCTGCTACCATCAAATGTTTGCCCTCCTTAGACTCCCCTCTGGAAGTGCTTTCACTGCAAGCTGCAGATTCCCTCCTAACAGCAAGCTTTAGGATAGGGTACTGAATTGTAACTTACTTTCGCCTAATAATGCGATTTTGGCAAAGAGAATATCTCCCGCAGGGAAGCTGTTACCATCAAATGTTTGCCCTCATTAGACTCCCCTCTGGAAGCGCTTTCACTGCAAGCTGCAGATTCCCTCCTAACAGCAAGCTTTAGGATAGGGTACTGAATTGTAACTTAACTGCGGCTAATAAGGCGATTTTGGCAAAGAGAATATCTCCCGCAGGGAAACTGCTACCATCAAATATTTGCCCTCATTAGACTCCCCTCTGGAAGCGCTTTCACTGCAAGCTGCAGATTCCCTCCTAACAGCAAGCTTTAGGAAAGTGTTCTGAATTGTAACTTAACTGCGGCTAAAAAGGCGATTTTGGCAAAGAGAATATCTCCCGCAGGGAAGATGCTACCATCAAATATTTGCCCTCATTAGACTCCCCTCTGGAAGCGCTTTCACTGCAAGCTGCAGATTCCCTCCTAACAGCAAGCTTTAGGATAGGGTACTGAATTGTAACTTACTTTCGACTAAAAATGCGATTTTGGCAAAGAGAGTATCTCCCGCAGGGAAGCTGCTACCATCAAATGTTTGCCCTCATTAGACTACCCTCTGGAAGCGCTTTCACTGCAAGCTGCAGATTCCCTCCTAACAGCAAGGTGTAGGACACTGTACTGAATTGTAACTTAACTGCGGCTAATAAGACGATTTTGGCAAAGAGAATATCTCCCGCAGGGAAGCTGCTACCATCAAATGTTTGCCCTCCTTAGACTCCCCTCTGGAAGTGCTTTCACTGCAAGCTGCAGATTCCCTCCTAACAGCAAGCTTTAGGATAGGGTACTGAATTGTAACTTACTTTCGCCTAATAATGCGATTTTGGCAAAGAGAATATCTCCCGCAGGGAAGCTGTTACCATCAAATGTTTGCCCTCATTAGACTCCCCTC
The DNA here is from genome assembly GCF_032191515.1 of Phaenicophaeus curvirostris. Taxonomy (NCBI): domain Eukaryota; kingdom Metazoa; phylum Chordata; class Aves; order Cuculiformes; family Cuculidae; genus Phaenicophaeus; species Phaenicophaeus curvirostris. The sequence continues at coordinate 51,241 of NW_027206817.1, forward strand.
TGGAAGCGCTTTCACTGCAAGCTGCAGATTCCCTCCTAACAGCAAGCTTTAGGATAGGGTACTGAATTGTAACTTAACTGCGGCTAATAAGGCGATTTTGGCAAAGAGAATATCTCCCGCAGGGAAGCTGCTACCATCAAATATTTGCCCTCATTAGACTCCCCTCTGGAAGCGCTTTCACTGCAAGCTGCAGATTCCCTCCTAACAGCAAGCTTTAGGATAGGGTACTGAATTGTAACTTACATTCGCCTAATAATGCGATTTTGGCAAAGAGAGTATCTCCCGCAAGGAAGCTGCTACCATCAAATGTTTGCCCTCATTAGACTCCCCTCTGGAAGCGCTTTCACTGCAAGCTGCAGATTCCCTCCTAACAGCAACCTTTAGGATAGGGTACTGAATTGTAACTTACATTCGCCTAATAATGCGATTTTGGCAAAGAGAGTATCTCCCGCAGGGAAGCTGCTACCATCAAATGTTTGCCCTCATTAGACTCCCCTCTGGAAGCGCTTTCACTGCAAGCTGCAGATTCCCTCCTAACAGCAAGCTGTAGGACACTGTACTGAATTGTAACTTAACTGCGGCTAATAAGGCGATTTTGGCAAAGAGAATATCTCCCGCAGGGAAGCTGTTACCATCAAATGTTTGCCCTCATTAGACTCCCCTCTGGAAGCGCTTTCACTGCAAGCTGCAGATTCCCTCCTAACAGCAATCTTTAGGAAAGTGTTCTGAATTGTAACTTAACTGCGGCTAAAAAGGCGATTTTGGCAAAGAGAATATCTCCCGCAGGGAAGATGCTACCATCAAATATTTGCCCTCATTAGACTCCCCACTGGAAGCGCTTTCACTGCAAGCTGCAGATTCCCTCCTAACAGCAAGCTTTAGGATAGGGTACTGAATTGTAACTTACTTTCGCCTAATAATGCGATTTTGGCAAAGAGACTATCTCCCGCAGGGAAGCTGCTACCATCAAATGTTTGCCCTCATTAGACTACCCTCTGGAAGCGCTTTTACTGCAAGCTGCAGATTCCCTCCTAACAGCAAGCTTTAGGATAGGTTACTGAATTGTATCTTACTTTCGCCTAATAATGCGATTTTGGCAAAGAGAGTATCTCCCGCAGGGAAGCTGCTACCGTCAAACGTTTGCCCTCATTAGACTCCCCTCTGGAAGCGCTTTCACTGCAAGCTGCAGATTCCCTCCTAACAGCAAGCTTTAGGATAGGGTACTGAATTGTAACTTACTTTCGCCTAATAATGCGATTTTGGCAAAGAGAGTATCTCCCGCAGGGAAGCTGCTACCATGAAATGTTTGCCCTCGTTAGACTCCCCTCTGGAAGCGCTTTCACTGCAAGCTGCAGATTCCCTCCTAACAGCAAGCTTTAGGATAGGGTACTGAATTGTAACTTAACTGCGGCTAATAATGCGATTTTGGCAAAGAGAATATCTCCCGCAGGGAAGCTGTTACCATCAAATGTTTGCCCTCATTAGACTCCCCTCTGGAAGCGCTTTCACTGCAAGCTGCAGATTCCCTCCTAACAGCAAGCTTTAGGAAAGTGTTCTGAATTGTAACTTAACTGCGGCTAAAAAGGCGATTTTGGCAAAGAGAATATCTCCCGCAGGGAAGATGCTACCATCAAATATTTGCCCTCATTAGACTCCCCTCTGGAAGCGCTTTCACTGCAAGCTGCAGATTCCCTCCTAACAGCAAGCTTTAGGATAGGGTACTGAATTGTAACTTACATTCGCCTAATAATGCGATTTTGGCAAAGAGAGTATCTCCCGCAGGGAAGCTGCTACCATCAAATGTTTGCCCTCATTAGACTCCCCTCTGGAAGCGCTTTCACTGCAAGCTGCAGATTCCCTCCTAACAGCAAGCTTTAGGATAGGGTACTGAATTGTATCTTACTTTCGCCTAATAACGCGATTTTGGCAAAGAGAGTATCTCCCGCAGGGAAGCTGCTACCATCAAATGTTTGCCCTCATTAGACTCCCCTCTGGAAGCGCTTTCACTGCAAGCTGCAGATTCCCTCCTAACAGCAAGCTTTAGGAAAGTGTTCTGAATTGTAACTTAACTGCGGCTAAAAAGGCGATTTTGGCAAAGAGAATATCTCCCGCAGGGAAGATGCTACCATCAAATATTTGCCCTCATTAGACTCCCCTCTGGAATCGCTTTCACTGCAAGCTGCAGATTCCCTCCTAACAGCAAGCTTTAGGATAGTGTACTGAATTGTAACTTACTTTCGCCTAATAATGCGATTTTGGCAAAGAGAGTATCTCCCGCAGGGAAGCTGCTACCATCAAATGTTTGCCCTCATTAGACTCCCCTCTGGAAGCGCTTTCACTGCAAGCTGCAGATTCCCTCCTAACAGCAAGCTTTAGGATAGGGTACTGAATTGTAACTTAACTGCGGCTAATAATGCGATTTTGGCAAAGAGAGTATCTCCCGCAGGGAAGCTGTTACCATCAAATGTTTGTCCTCATTAGACTCCCCTCTGGAAGCGCTTTCACTGCAAGCTGCAGATTCCCTCCTAACAGCAAGCTTTAGGATAGGGTACTGAATTGTAACTTACTTTCGCCTAATAATGCGATTTTGGCAAAGAGAGTATCTCCCGCAGGGAAGCTGCTACCATCAAATGTTTGCCCTCCTTAGACTCCCCTCTGGAAGTGCTTTCACTGCAAGCTGCAGATTCCCTCCTAACAGCAAGCTTTAGGATAGGGTACTGAATTGTAACTTCACTGCGGCTAATAATGCGATTTTGGCAAAGAGAATATCTCCCGCAGGGAAGCTGTTACCATCAAATGTTTGCCCTCATTAGACTCCCCTCTGGAAGCGCTTTCACTGCAAGCTGCAGATTCCCTCCTAACAGCAAGCTTTAGGATAGGGTACTGAATTGTAACTTACTTTCGCCTAATAATGTGATTATGGCAAAGAGAGTATCTCCCGCAGGGAAGCTGCTACCATCAAATGTTTGCCCTCATTAGACTCCCCTCTGGAAGCGCTTTCACTGCAAGCTGCAGATTCCCTCCTAACAGCAAGCTTTAGGATAGGGTACTGAATTGTAACTTAACTGCGGCTAATAATGCGATTTTGGCAAAGAGAGTATGGGAGAATATGGGACAATGGCAAAGAGGGGCGGACAAGGGCAAAGAGGGGAGGAAAACTGCAAAAGGGTCGGACAAAGGCAAAGAGGGGCGGACAATTGTGGAGAATACGGGACAAGGGCAAAGAGGGGCGGACAATTGTGGAGAATACGGGACAAGGGCAAGGAGGGGCGGGCAAGGGCAAGGAGGGGCGGGCAAGGGCAAGGAGGGGCGGGCAAGGGCAAGGAGGGGCGGGCAAGGGCAAGGAGGGGCGGGCAAGGGCAAGGAGGGGCGGACAAGGGCAAGGAGGGGCGGACAAGGGCAAGGAGGGGCGGACAAGGGCAAGGAGGGGCGGACAAGGGCAAGGAGGGGCGGACAAGGGCAAGGAGGGGCGGACAAGGGCAAGGAGGGGCGGACAAGGGCAAGGAGGGGCGGACAAGGGCAAGGAGGGGCGGACAAGGGCAAGGAGGGGCGGACAAGGGCAAGGAGGGGCGGACAAGGGCAAGGAGGGGCGGACAAGGGCAAGGAGGGGCGGACAAGGGCAAAGAGGGGCGGACAAGGGCAAAGAGGGGCGGACAAGGGCAAAGAGGGGCGGACAAGGGCAAAGAGGGGCGGACAAGGGCAAAGAGGGGCGGACAAGGGCAAAGAGGGGCGGACAAGGGCAAAGAGGGGCGGACAAGGGCAAAGAGGGGCGGACAAGGGCAAAGAGGGGCGGACAAGGGCAAAGAGGGGCGGACAAGGGCAAAGAGGGGCGGACAAGGGCAAAGAGGGGCGGACAAGGGCAAAGAGGGGCGGACAAGGGCAAAGAGGGGCGGACAAGGGCAAAGAGGGGCGGACAAGGGCAAAGAGGGGCGGACAAGGGCAAAGAGGGGCGGGGAATTGCGGAGAAAACGGGACAAGGGGAAAGAGGGGCGGAAAATTGCAAAGAGGGGCGGACAAGTGCGGAGAATACCGGAGAAGTGCAAAGAGGGGCGGACAAGGGCAAAGAGGGGCGGACAAGGGCAAAGAGTGTCAGGCAACGGCAGAGAGGGTCAGACAAAGGCAGAGAGGGGCGCACAAGGGCAAAGAGGGGCGCACAAGGGCAAAGAGGGGCGCACAAGGGCAAAGAGGGGCGCACAAGGGCAAAGAGGGGCGCACAAGGGCAAAGAGGGGCGCACAAGGGCAAAGAGGGGCGGAGAAGTGTGGAGAATACCAGAGAAGGGCAAAGAGGGGCGGACAAGTCTGGCGAGTACAGGACAAGGGCAAAGAGGGGCGGACAAGTCTGGCGAGTACAGGACAAGGGCAAAGAGGGGCGGACAAGTCTGGCGAGTACAGGACAAGGGCAAAGAGGGGCGGACAAGTGCAAAGAGCGTGCGGACAAGGGCAAAGAGGGTCGGAAAAGTCTGGCGAGTACAGGACAAGGGCAAAGAGGGGCGGACAAGGGCAAAGAGGGGCGGACAAGGGCAAAGAGGGGCGGAAAAGTCTGGCGAGTACAGGACAAGGGCAAAGAGGGGCGGAAAAGTCTGGCGAGTACAGGACAAGGGCAAAGAGGGGCGCACAAGGGCAAAGAGGGGCGCACAAGGGCAAAGAGGGGCGCACAAGGGCAAAGAGGGGCGCACAAGGGCAAAGAGGGGCGCACAAGGGCAAAGAGGGGCGCACAAGGGCAAAGAGGGGCGCACAAGAGCGGAAAACACGGGACAAGGGCAAAGAGGGGCGCACAAGGGCAAAGAGGGGCGGAGAAGTGCGGAAAACACGGGACAAGGGCAAAGAGGGGCGCACAAGGGCAAAGAGGGGCGGAGAAGTGCGGAAAACACGGGACAAGGGCAAAGAGGGGCGCACAAGGGCAAAGAGGGGCGGAGAAGTGCGGAAAACACGGGACAAGGGCAAAGAGGGGCGGACAAGGGCAAAGAGGGGCGGAGAAGTGCGGAAAACACGGGACAAGGGCAAAGAGGGGCGGACAAGGGCAAAGAGGGGCGGAGAAGTGCGGAAAACACGGGACAAGGGCAAAGAGGGGCGGACAAGGGCAAAGAGGGGCGGAGAAGTGCGGAAAACACGGGACAAGGGCAAAGAGGGGCGGACAAGGGCAAAGAGGGGCGGAGAAGTGCGGAAAACACGGGAGAAGGGCAAAGAGGGGCGGACAAGGGCAAAGAGGGGCGGAGAAGTGCGGAAAACACGGGAGAAGGGCAAAGAGGGGCGGACAAGGGCAAAGAGCATGCGGACATTGCAGAGAACACCACACAAGGGCAAAGAGGGGCGGAAAAGTCTGGCGAGTACAGGACAAGGGCAAAGAGGGGCGGAAAAGTCTGGCGAGTACAGGACAAGGGCAAAGAGGGGCGGAAAAGTCTGGCGAGTACAGGACAAGGGCAAAGAGGGGCGGAAAAGTCTGGCGAGTACAGGACAAGGGCAAAGAGGGGCGGACAAGGGCAAAGAGGGGCGGACAAGGGCAAAGAGGGGCGGACAAGGGCAAAGAGGGGCGGACAAGGGCAAAGAGGGGCGGACAAGGGCAAAGAGGGGCGGACAAGGGCAAAGAGGGGCGGAGAAGTGCGGAAAACACGGGAGAAGGGCAAAGAGGGGCGGACAAGGGCAAAGAGCATGCGGACATTGCAGAGAACACCACACAAGGGCAAAGAGGGGCGGAAAAGTCTGGCGAGTACAGGACAAGGGCAAAGAGGGGCGGAAAAGTCTGGCGAGTACAGGACAAGGGCAAAGAGGGGCGGAAAAGTCTGGCGAGTACAGGACAAGGGCAAAGAGGGGCGGAAAAGTCTGGCGAGTACAGGACAAGGGCAAAGAGGGGCGGAAAAGTCTGGCGAGTACAGGACAAGGGCAAAGAGGGGCGGAAAAGTCTGGCGAGTACAGGACAAGGGCAAAGAGGGGCGGAAAAGTCTGGCGAGTACAGGACAAGGGCAAAGAGGGGCGGACAAGGGCAAAGAGGGGCGGACAAGGGCAAAGAGGGGCGGACAAGGGCAAAGAGGGGCGGACAAGGGCAAAGAGGGGCGGACAAGGGCAAAGAGGGGCGGACAAGGGCAAAGAGGGGCGGACAAGGGCAAAGAGGGGCGGACAAGGGCAAAGAGGGGCGGACAAGGGCAAAGAGGGGCGGACAAGGGCAAAGAGGGGCGGACAAGGGCAAAGAGGGGCGGACAAGGGCAAAGAGGGGCGGACAAGGGCAAAGAGGGGCGGAGAAGTGCGGAAAACACGGGAGAAGGGCAAAGAGGGGCGGACAAGGGCAAAGAGGGGCGGAGAAGTGCGGAAAACACGGGAGAAGGGCAAAGAGGGGCGGACAAGGGCAAAGAGCATGCGGACATTGCAGAGAACACCACACAAGGGCAAAGAGGGGCGGAAAAGTCTGGCGAGTACAGGACAAGGGCAAAGAGGGGCGGAAAAGTCTGGCGAGTACAGGACAAGGGCAAAGAGGGGCGGAAAAGTCTGGCGAGTACAGGACAAGGGCAAAGAGGGGCGGAAAAGTCTGGCGAGTACAGGACAAGGGCAAAGAGGGGCGGAAAAGTCTGGCGAGTACAGGACAAGGGCAAAGAGGGGCGGACAAGGGCAAAGAGGGGCGGACAAGGGCAAAGAGGGGCGGACAAGGGCAAAGAGGGGCGGACAAGGGCAAAGAGGGGCGGACAAGGGCAAAGAGGGGCGGACAAGGGCAAAGAGGGGCGGACAAGGGCAAAGAGGGGCGGACAAGGGCAAAGAGGGGCGGACAAGGGCAAAGAGGGGCGGACAAGGGCAAAGAGGGGCGGACAAGGGCAAAGAGGGGCGGACAAGGGCAAAGAGGGGCGGACAAGGGCAAAGAGGGGCGGACAAGGGCAAAGAGGGGCGGACAAGGGCAAAGAGGGGCGGACAAGGGCAAAGAGGGGCGGACAAGGGCAAAGAGGGGCGGACAAGGGCAAAGAGGGGCGGACAAGGGCAAAGAGGGGCGGACAAGGGCAAAGAGGGGCGGACAAGGGCAAAGAGGGGCGGACAAGGGCAAAGAGGGGCGGACAAGGGCAAAGAGGGGCGGACAAGGGCAAAGAGGGGCGGAGAAGTGCGGAAAACACGGGAGAAGGGCAAAGAGGGGCGGACAAGGGCAAAGAGGGGCGGAGAAGTGCGGAAAACACGGGAGAAGGGCAAAGAGGGGCGGACAAGGGCAAAGAGCATGCGGACATTGCAGAGAACACCACACAAGGGCAAAGAGGGGCGGAAAAGTCTGGCGAGTACAGGACAAGGGCAAAGAGGGGCGGAAAAGTCTGGCGAGTACAGGACAAGGGCAAAGAGGGGCGGAAAAGTCTGGCGAGTACAGGACAAGGGCAAAGAGGGGCGGAAAAGTCTGGCGAGTACAGGACAAGGGCAAAGAGGGGCGGAAAAGTCTGGCGAGTACAGGACAAGGGCAAAGAGGGGCGGAAAAGTCTGGCGAGTACAGGACAAGGGCAAAGAGGGGCGGAAAAGTCTGGCGAGTACAGGACAAGGGCAAAGAGGGGCGGACAAGGGCAAAGAGGGGCGGACAAGGGCAAAGAGGGGCGGACAAGGGCAAAGAGGGGCGGACAAGGGCAAAGAGGGGCGGACAAGGGCAAAGAGGGGCGGACAAGGGCAAAGAGGGGCGGACAAGGGCAAAGAGGGGCGGAGAAGTGCGGAAAACACGGGAGAAGGGCAAAGAGGGGCGGACAAGGGCAAAGAGCATGCGGACATTGCAGAGAACACCACACAAGGGCAAAGAGGGGCGGAAAAGTCTGGCGAGTACAGGACAAGGGCAAAGAGGGGCGGAAAAGTCTGGCGAGTACAGGACAAGGGCAAAGAGGGGCGGAAAAGTCTGGCGAGTACAGGACAAGGGCAAAGAGGGGCGGAAAAGTCTGGCGAGTACAGGACAAGGGCAAAGAGGGGCGGAAAAGTCTGGCGAGTACAGGACAAGGGCAAAGAGGGGCGGAAAAGTCTGGCGAGTACAGGACAAGGGCAAAGAGGGGCGGAAAAGTCTGGCGAGTACAGGACAAGGGCAAAGAGGGGCGGAAAAGTCTGGCGAGTACAGGACAAGGGCAAAGAGGGGCGGACAAGGGCAAAGAGGGGCGGACAAGGGCAAAGAGGGGCGGACAAGGGCAAAGAGGGGCGGACAAGGGCAAAGAGGGGCGGACAAGGGCAAAGAGGGGCGGACAAGGGCAAAGAGGGGCGGACAAGGGCAAAGAGGGGCGGACAAGGGCAAAGAGGGGCGGACAAGGGCAAAGAGGGGCGGACAAGGGCAAAGAGGGGCGGACAAGGGCAAAGAGGGGCGGACAAGGGCAAAGAGGGGCGGACAAGGGCAAAGAGGGGCGGACAAGGGCAAAGAGGGGCGGACAAGGGCAAAGAGGGGCGGACAAGGGCAAAGAGGGGCGGACAAGGGCAAAGAGGGGCGGACAAGGGCAAAGAGGGGCGGACAAGGGCAAAGAGGGGCGGACAAGGGCAAAGAGGGGCGGACAAGGGCAAAGAGGGGCGGACAAGGGCAAAGAGGGGCGGACAAGGGCAAAGAGGGGCGGACAAGGGCAAAGAGGGGCGGACAAGGGCAAAGAGGGGCGGACAAGGGCAAAGAGGGGCGGACAAGGGCAAAGAGGGGCGGACAAGGGCAAAGAGGGGCGGACAAGGGCAAAGAGGGGCGGACAAGGGCAAAGAGGGGCGGACAAGGGCAAAGAGGGGCGGACAAGGGCAAAGAGGGGCGGACAAGGGCAAAGAGGGGCGGACAAGGGCAAAGAGGGGCGGACAAGGGCAAAGAGGGGCGGACAAGGGCAAAGAGGGGCGGACAAGGGCAAAGAGGGGCGGACAAGGGCAAAGAGGGGCGGACAAGGGCAAAGAGGGGCGGACAAGGGCAAAGAGGGGCGGACAAGGGCAAAGAGGGGCGGACAAGGGCAAAGAGGGGCGGACAAGGGCAAAGAGGGGCGGACAAGGGCAAAGAGGGGCGGACAAGGGCAAAGAGGGGCGGACAAGGGCAAAGAGGGGCGGACAAGGGCAAAGAGGGGCGGACAAGGGCAAAGAGGGGCGGACAAGGGCAAAGAGGGGCGGACAAGGGCAAAGAGGGGCGGACAAGGGCAAAGAGGGGCGGACAAGGGCAAAGAGGGGCGGACAAGGGCAAAGAGGGGCGGACAAGGGCAAAGAGGGGCGGACAAGGGCAAAGAGGGGCGGACAAGGGCAAAGAGGGGCGGACAAGGGCAAAGAGGGGCGGACAAGGGCAAAGAGGGGCGGACAAGGGCAAAGAGGGGCGGACAAGGGCAAAGAGGGGCGGACAAGGGCAAAGAGGGGCGGACAAGGGCAAAGAGGGGCGGACAAGGGCAAAGAGGGGCGGACAAGGGCAAAGAGGGGCGGACAAGGGCAAAGAGGGGCGGACAAGGGCAAAGAGGGGCGGACAAGGGCAAAGAGGGGCGGACAAGGGCAAAGAGGGGCGGACAAGGGCAAAGAGGGGCGGACAAGGGCAAAGAGGGGCGGACAAGGGCAAAGAGGGGCGGACAAGGGCAAAGAGGGGCGGACAAGGGCAAAGAGGGGCGGACAAGGGCAAAGAGGGGCGGACAAGGGCAAAGAGGGGCGGACAAGGGCAAAGAGGGGCGGACAAGGGCAAAGAGGGGCGGACAAGGGCAAAGAGGGGCGGACAAGGGCAAAGAGGGGCGGACAAGGGCAAAGAGGGGCGGACAAGGGCAAAGAGGGGCGGACAAGGGCAAAGAGGGGCGGACAAGGGCAAAGAGGGGCGGACAAGGGCAAAGAGGGGCGGACAAGGGCAAAGAGGGGCGGACAAGGGCAAAGAGGGGCGGACAAGGGCAAAGAGGGGCGGACAAGGGCAAAGAGGGGCGGACAAGGGCAAAGAGGGGCGGACAAGGGCAAAGAGGGGCGGACAAGGGCAAAGAGGGGCGGACAAGGGCAAAGAGGGGCGGACAAGGGCAAAGAGGGGCGGACAAGGGCAAAGAGGGGCGGACAAGGGCAAAGAGGGGCGGACAAGGGCAAAGAGGGGCGGACAAGGGCAAAGAGGGGCGGACAAGGGCAAAGAGGGGCGGACAAGGGCAAAGAGGGGCGGACAAGGGCAAAGAGGGGCGGACAAGGGCAAAGAGGGGCGGACAAGGGCAAAGAGGGGCGGACAAGGGCAAAGAGGGGCGGACAAGGGCAAAGAGGGGCGGACAAGGGCAAAGAGGGGCGGACAAGGGCAAAGAGGGGCGGACAAGGGCAAAGAGGGGCGGACAAGGGCAAAGAGGGGCGGACAAGGGCAAAGAGGGGCGGACAAGGGCAAAGAGGGGCGGACAAGGGCAAAGAGGGGCGGACAAGGGCAAAGAGGGGCGGACAAGGGCAAAGAGGGGCGGACAAGGGCAAAGAGGGGCGGACAAGGGCAAAGAGGGGCGGACAAGGGCAAAGAGGGGCGGACAAGGGCAAAGAGGGGCGGACAAGGGCAAAGAGGGGCGGACAAGGGCAAAGAGGGGCGGACAAGGGCAAAGAGGGGCGGACAAGGGCAAAGAGGGGCGGACAAGGGCAAAGAGGGGCGGACAAGGGCAAAGAGGGGCGGACAAGGGCAAAGAGGGGCGGACAAGGGCAAAGAGGGGCGGACAAGGGCAAAGAGGGGCGGACAAGGGCAAAGAGGGGCGGACAAGGGCAAAGAGGGGCGGACAAGGGCAAAGAGGGGCGGACAAGGGCAAAGAGGGGCGGACAAGGGCAAAGAGGGGCGGACAAGGGCAAAGAGGGGCGGACAAGGGCAAAGAGGGGCGGACAAGGGCAAAGAGGGGCGGACAAGGGCAAAGAGGGGCGGACAAGGGCAAAGAGGGGCGGACAAGGGCAAAGAGGGGCGGACAAGGGCAAAGAGGGGCGGACAAGGGCAAAGAGGGGCGGACAAGGGCAAAGAGGGGCGGACAAGGGCAAAGAGGGGCGGACAAGGGCAAAGAGGGGCGGACAAGGGCAAAGAGGGGCGGACAAGGGCAAAGAGGGGCGGACAAGGGCAAAGAGGGGCGGACAAGGGCAAAGAGGGGCGGACAAGGGCAAAGAGGGGCGGACAAGGGCAAAGAGGGGCGGACAAGGGCAAAGAGGGGCGGACAAGGGCAAAGAGGGGCGGACAAGGGCAAAGAGGGGCGGACAAGGGCAAAGAGGGGCGGACAAGGGCAAAGAGGGGCGGACAAGGGCAAAGAGGGGCGGACAAGGGCAAAGAGGGGCGGACAAGGGCAAAGAGGGGCGGACAAGGGCAAAGAGGGGCGGACAAGGGCAAAGAGGGGCGGACAAGGGCAAAGAGGGGCGGACAAGGGCAAAGAGGGGCGGACAAGGGCAAAGAGGGGCGGACAAGGGCAAAGAGGGGCGGACAAGGGCAAAGAGGGGCGGACAAGGGCAAAGAGGGGCGGACAAGGGCAAAGAGGGGCGGACAAGGGCAAAGAGGGGCGGACAAGGGCAAAGAGGGGCGGACAAGGGCAAAGAGGGGCGGACAAGGGCAAAGAGGGGCGGACAAGGGCAAAGAGGGGCGGACAAGGGCAAAGAGGGGCGGACAAGGGCAAAGAGGGGCGGACAAGGGCAAAGAGGGGCGGACAAGGGCAAAGAGGGGCGGACAAGGGCAAAGAGGGGCGGACAAGGGCAAAGAGGGGCGGACAAGGGCAAAGAGGGGCGGACAAGGGCAAAGAGGGGCGGACAAGGGCAAAGAGGGGCGGACAAGGGCAAAGAGGGGCGGACAAGGGCAAAGAGGGGCGGACAAGGGCAAAGAGGGGCGGACAAGGGCAAAGAGGGGCGGACAAGGGCAAAGAGGGGCGGACAAGGGCAAAGAGGGGCGGACAAGGGCAAAGAGGGGCGGACAAGGGCAAAGAGGGGCGGACAAGGGCAAAGAGGGGCGGACAAGGGCAAAGAGGGGCGGACAAGGGCAAAGAGGGGCGGACAAGGGCAAAGAGGGGCGGACAAGGGCAAAGAGGGGCGGACAAGGGCAAAGAGGGGCGGACAAGGGCAAAGAGGGGCGGACAAGGGCAAAGAGGGGCGGACAAGGGCAAAGAGGGGCGGACAAGGGCAAAGAGGGGCGGACAAGGGCAAAGAGGGGCGGACAAGGGCAAAGAGGGGCGGACAAGGGCAAAGAGGGGCGGACAAGGGCAAAGAGGGGCGGACAAGGGCAAAGAGGGGCGGACAAGGGCAAAGAGGGGCGGACAAGGGCAAAGAGGGGCGGACAAGGGCAAAGAGGGGCGGACAAGGGCAAAGAGGGGCGGACAAGGGCAAAGAGGGGCGGACAAGGGCAAAGAGGGGCGGACAAGGGCAAAGAGGGGCGGACAAGGGCAAAGAGGGGCGGACAAGGGCAAAGAGGGGCGGACAAGGGCAAAGAGGGGCGGACAAGGGCAAAGAGGGGCGGACAAGGGCAAAGAGGGGCGGACAAGGGCAAAGAGGGGCGGACAAGGGCAAAGAGGGGCGGACAAGGGCAAAGAGGGGCGGACAAGGGCAAAGAGGGGCGGACAAGGGCAAAGAGGGGCGGACAAGGGCAAAGAGGGGCGGACAAGGGCAAAGAGGGGCGGACAAGGGCAAAGAGGGGCGGACAAGGGCAAAGAGGGGCGGACAAGGGCAAAGAGGGGCGGACAAGTTAGGAGAATACGGGACAAGGCCACAGAGGGGCGGACACGGGCCCAGAGGGGCGGACATGTGCGGATAATACGGGACAAGGCCACAGAGGGACGGACACGGGCCCAGAGGGGCGGACAAGTGCGGATAATACGGGACAAGGCCACAGAGGGACGGACAAGGGCGGAGAACACGGGACAAGGGGAAAGAGGGTCGGACAAGTGTGGAGAACACGGTACAAGGCCACAGAGTGGTGGACAATGGCGGAGAACACGGGACAAGGCCACAGAGTGGTGGACAATGGCGGAGAACACGGGACAAGGCCACAGATTGGCGGACAAGGGCGGAGAACATGGGACAAGGGCACAGAGGGGCGGACAAGGGCGGAGAACACAGGACTAGGGTACAGAGGGGCGGACAATGGCGGAGAACACGGGACAAGGGCCCAAGTCAGGCCGGGAGGGGCCCAAGTCGGGCCGGGCAAGTGCGGAAAATACCGGACAAATGCGGATAATACGGGACAAGGCCACAGAGGGGCGGACAAGGGCGGAGAACACAGGACAAGGCCACAGAGGGGCGGACAAGGGCGGAGAACACGGGACAAGGGCCCAAGTCGGGCCGGGAGGGGCCCAAGTCGGGCCGGGAGGGGCCCAAGTCGGGCCGGGCAAGTGCGGAAAATACCGGACAAGTGCGGATAATACGGGACAAGGCCACAGAGGGGCGGACAAGGGCGGAGAACACGGGACAAGGGCACAGAGGGGCGGACAAGGGCGGAGAACACGGGACAAGGGCCCAAGTCGGGCCGGGAGGGGCCCAAGTCGGGCCGGGCAAGTGCGGAAAATACCGGACAAGGGTGAGAGCAGGGCCGCAGGGGGTAAGAGCAGGGCCGCAGGGGGTAAGAGCAGGGCCGCAGGGGGTAAGAGCAGGGCCGCAGGGGGTAAGAGCAGGGCCGCAGGGGGTAAGAGCAGGGCCGCAGGGGGTAAGAGCAGGGCCGCAGGGGGTAAGAGCAGGGCCGCAGGGGGTAAGAGCAGGGCCGCAGGGGGTAAGAGCAGGGCCGCAGGGGGTAAGAGCAGGGCCGCAGGGGGTAAGAGCAGGGCCGCAGGGGGTAAGAGCAGGGCCGCAGGGGGTAAGAGCAGGGCCGCAGGGGGTAAGAGCAGGGCCGCAGGGGGTAAGAGCAGGGCCGCAGGGGGTAAGAGCAGGGCCGCAGGGGGTAAGAGCAGGGCCGCAGGGGGTAAGAGCAGGGCCGCAGGGGGTAAGAGCAGGGCCGCAGGGGGTAAGAGCAGGGCCGCAGGGGGTAAGAGCAGGGCCGCAGGGGGTAAGAGCAGGGCCGCAGGGGGTAAGAGCAGGGCCGCAGGGGGTAAGAGCAGGGCCGCAGGGGGTAAGAGCAGGGCCGCAGGGGGTAAGAGCAGGGCCGCAGGGGGTGGAGGTGCAGTTCAGTCTCAACTCAGTACCTTATATTAAACGTTCTGTTAGTCGAGCTTAACCAGCTTGAAGTGAAAGCACTTCCGGAGAAGACTCTACTGAGAGCCAGCATTTGATTGTAGCAGATTCCCCGCAGTCCTTGTGCTGAACGGTATGAAATTTCAAAGTGACACTTTAACCGCCATTCTGATGTTACTGTACACAAGCCGAGACTGAACATTCTACAAGCCTTGCTTTGCACTGAAAGCACTCTAAGAGAAGACATTCAGAAACAGCAGCATTCCATGCTAGCATCTTCCCTGCGGGAGACACTCTCTTTTCCCAAATCGCCTTATTAGGCGAAAGTAAGTCACAATTCAGTACCCTATACTAAACCATTCTGTTAGACATTCTTCTGCAGCTTGCAGTGAAGGCGCTTCCAGAGAAGACTCTAACAAAAGCCAGAATTCGATCATAGCAGCTTCCCTACAGTACTTCTCTGCATCCCCTCCATGGTTTCAGAGACTAGCAGAAACTACCACACTTAGGGCTGCTAGCTCTCCAAAGTAATGGATGCCCCTAGACTGCATGGTCTAGTCACATTAAAACATTAAGATAAGAACCGGGCCGCTATACCTTGGCTGACTCTTATCACCTCCTCCATGCACCAGGCAGAGCAGCTTGAACTGGACACAAATACACACGGAACACTAACACACAAGACCGATGTCGTGAACCGAGGACAAAAGAAGATTTGCAGCAACATGGAGGACTCTTGGACCACGCTTGCCAATGGGCAAGGCAATGGACAGGGCTCTGAGGAAGAACCTACGGTAGCCCTGGAAAAGCAAAGATGGTTCCAAAGAGATGTGGCTGCAACTGGCAAGATGAACGGGCAAGAAACCCTTTTAAAGTCCTAAAGATGCAGAGGATGGATGGAACAAGTCCCAGAACAGGGATCCAACAAAACGGAAGACTAACTATCCTGGATAATAAGGCCGGCTGCAAGGCTGCAGCAGAAGACAACTGACCGGATGCTTCCAAAACACAAGAGCGATCCACGCTTTAAAAATGTGAAGAAAGAAAAGCAGTGCCCCATCGACACTGCTTTGATCAGTACGAGCATTTGGGACCCTAGACATGGTGCCCAAGGCACATCCGGCATGCCTCGAGTACAAAAGAGGACATCAAGACCTGCAGAAAATTTCAGACACAGCACAGTGACTACACAAACTAGATAACAACAGATACAGGCTGGAACTGCCCCGCCCATGCAGGGTTTGGGCTCAGACGTACGCCCCTCTGCCTTCACCTGCCCAAAGAGGACTCTCCCTGCACAGCCTAGGCTACCTTCAAAACCCCTCCCTGCTATCCCCAACCCGCCTCCCGCTTCCCAAATCTGGTCCCTCAACTTAGCTTTCAGAGGGCCACGAATGAAGCTGTCCTTGGCCAAAGCCGCTCAAATCACATCAGCTAACAGAAATAATCCTGCAGTCACTGGGTTCCTCTTCAGCATCTGCAAGGAAAACAAGGAGAAAAACACAGTGCCAAAACACGAGAACGATCCCGGCTTTAGGAGCACGATGCAAGAAAAGCAGTGCCCAATCGACAGTGCATTGATGGGTACAAGCATTCAGGACCCTAGATATGGTGCTCGAGGCATGTCCGGCATGCTGTAAAGGATCCCTCATTACAATGGTATGTGGCCAAGACTGGGATGATGTACGTGAGAGGATCATCTTTTAAATGTCTAAAGACACAAGATGCATGGAAGAAGTCTTAGGCCTACAGGGATCCTTGAAAATACAAGACTAGCGATTGTGGCCACCAACACAGTCTGCAAGGTCACAGGAAAAGATGGCTGACTAGAAACTTTGAAAATGTGAAGCCAATCCACACTTAGGTTATGATGCAAGAAGAACAGTGCCTAATTGGTATTGTACCCATGAGTACAGGCATTCAAGACCCTCGAGATGCTGCTCAAGTCATATGCTGCATTCCTTTAAAGCAAAGGGGACATCAAGGCTTAAGAAACATGAAAGAGAAACAGAATATAAAGCACACAGCACAGACAAGCTGGAACGGCCCTACCTGGAACATGCTAGCTTTGGGCTGAGAAGTAACACCCTCCAGCTCTCCATGCCCAAAGGGGACATTTCCTGCACAGCCCTCTCCCCTAGGCTACTTTTAAAACTCCACCCTGCCATCCCCAGCTTTCTCCCCTCTGTCACACCCCACCCTTGCCCCCGTCCCTCAACTTAGCTTTCAGACCACCAGGAGGCTTCCTCAGCAGAAAAAACTCCAAGAGCATCAGCTCCCTGGGATGATCCTACAGTTGCCAGGTTCCACTTGGCCATCTGTAAGAAAACCAATGAGAAAACTAAAATAGTGCCAACAGCCAGCATTGCACTGATCAATGTCAGCACCTTACATGACAACTTGCTCTGCCTAACTGCCATGTTCTTCCACTCACTTGCTCCACAGCAGTTCTTATGTCAGATGCTGCAGCTGTTATCACCTAGGGTAATTAAATTAAGAGAATTACTCACACCTGTGAGAAGTCTGCCCCATGCTCCTTCTCCCTACTACCCAGCTCATCTCAAATGCTCTTCCCATTCCCAAGGTGGCCCACACAGTGCCTGCCAAACCAAAAGTAAATACTATGTTGCCAAATAATACTTTGCTCTTCTAGACATACTCAACTTCCTCCTCACCATCAGCCCCACAATGATGAGAAAAAGCCTGACTACCTCACCGGCACCCCAAAATTCTCTGCTGTCTGCTTACTTCTCCTCTCCTCCTCACCACTTAAGTTGTAGGACCAGTAGTGGTGATACCCAGGACAAAAGAAAGATGAGCCATGGAGATCCTAATTCTAGGAAGTTACCAGACTTTAGTCACAGGAGTAAACAAGAAGAACTTGAAAAAGAATATTCTTATCAAAACCCAGTAAAGATTATTAACACAGAAGACATAAAAACACAGGACACTCACCACACAGCAATGGAGACTGGAATTACAGAGGCAGTCAGCCAATGAAAAACTCGCAACAGTGGGATTTGACTGCTCTAAGACCTAAATTGGAAACTCAATGACCGTGAAAAAACACAATGGATAACAGGGACAAGGTAACAACCGCTGTAAGCAATAACAAAGCAAACCTCACTGGTAAGTTCAGGAAAAATCCAAAACTCTACTAAATAAGGGAGGCTTGTGTGCCCACAGACCAGATGAAAAAGAGTTGCTCAGCTGCTAACTGTTACGAGCCAAAACAATATCCAATCTCTTCCCTGAGAAATGCAAGCGAAACAAGCGGCAGAATCCTGCACTGTAGATAGGCAGTGAGTCCATATGTTTAAGTAGCAAGGTGTCTGATATTCATAGGATCACCCGGTTGGAAAAGACCCATTGGATCATTGAGTCCAACCATTCCTATCAATCACTAAACCACGTCCCTCAGCACTTCGGCCACCCGTCCTTTAAACACCTCCAGGGAAGGTGACTCTACCACCTCCTTGGGCAGCCTTTGCCCATCCCTAATAACCCTTTCAGTGAAATATTTTTTCCTGATGTACAGCCTGAACCTTCCCTGGCAGAGCTTGAGGCTATTCCCTCTTGTCCTGTCCCCTGTCACTTTGGAGAGGTGGCCAGCTTCCTTATCTCCACAACCTCCTTTCAGCAATGAGGTCTCCCCTCAGCCTCCTCTTCTCCAGGCTAAACACCCCCAGCCCTCTCAGCCACTCCTCATAAGGCTTATTCACCAGCCCCCTCACCAGCTACAGTACTCTTCTCTGGACATTCAGATGGATGGAGACAGGATGGATGCAAAGAAGTTGGTTGAGGAACACAATAAGTAGAAAGTATAAGGGAGCAGAGATCTCACAGCCCTAGAGATTACATTTCTTAGGGTAACTAATGCTTTTCAACTTGTGTCTCAACCTCATCGTTACCTCGTTGGCTACAGAGAGACTAGAACAACAGACACCTGAATGGCACTTGCATCTGACCACCAAACTGACCCAAGAAAGACTGATGAACCCATCTCCCTTTCCCCAAACCATTAAAGCCCTTTTCTACCCCTGAAGTATCAGAGAAGGAACCCTGCTCCTTCTTAACAGAACCTGTCCTATATTTTAACCCCCCTGACCCTTCTGTGTTGCTGTTCCTTGGGAGCTGGGCTCCTGAGCCCTTCCCAAGGCTCCCCTGGCCCCTTCTATCTTCCACCAACCCACAGACTCAACTTCCTACCACAGGCCAACAAGGCTCATTCCAGGTTATTATCACCCACAAGATGCCCATTACAAACTGCAGAGCCCCTAGGGCCAATACATCATGCCACACAGAATGAGGAACAACAACAAATCATCCCATAACTAAAAACTCCAGGCAAAGCACCCAGAAAAAAAACAAAGAAAGAAAACAAACCATTAAAACATCTTGCCCCCTCCAACACCCAATCAAAAATTACTGACAAAAAAGCCCCATAGTTACAGCTGTATGTGCTGCTTTGCCTGGACTCTTCCAAAGCTCATACCTCCTCCAACAGATGCCTCTGCTTCTTTAGAGGATCAGAAAAAAAAAAAATCAAAAAAAAAAGCCAAAAAACACCACTTACCCAACTAGCCTAAAATATATAATGAATTGAAACAGCAGCAAAACTCTAATCTCAAGGATAAACCACAACCTAAATGACCTCCAGAGGCAAGGCCTGTAGCTTATATACCCCCTGGCCCTTCCCACCCACCACCTGTGACTGGGGTGTGGTGAAGCCCTCACAGGTATAAAGAGTGCCTGGGGAGCAGCTGTGTTTTATTAACTCTGCCTTACATTCTCAGCTAGAACAACACTACTATGTGTCTGAAAGCATCCTTACAAGAAATAACAGTATGCGTGCTGTCACTGCAACATTGCTAGTTGTGACAGTGATGGAACTAGGTAACGAACATTTTAGACCTGGACTTTTTTGTTCCTTTCATTTATCGTGCTGCTACAATTACTGTTCCCAGGTATCCCTATACCCCTACTCTTTAATTTTTCTGTGCTCTTTTCTCTCTCTTTTTTCCCCCAGTCTTCAGTATCAGTTATCTGTCCATACTTTTTCTCTCCTTTTCCATCTTTCTACCAATTTGCGTTCCTCATTCTGTTGATACTCCCCTTTGCTCCTCTTGCTGTTTCTGAATCTTTGTGCTAGTCCCTCCCCTTTTTATAATCCTCTGTCTGTCTGTAGTGCTCATAGTTCCTCTCAAAAAAGTCAGCGCTTTTTTATGTACACACATGGCCTTATGAGAAACAGCTGAGAGGACTGGGGTTGTTTAGTCTGGAGAAAAGGAGGCTGAGGGGAGACTTCATTACTCTCTACAATTACCTGAAAGGAGATTGTAGAGAGGAGGATGATGGCCATTTCTCCAAGTGACAGGAGACAGGACAAGAGGGAATGGCCTCAAGCTCCATCAGGGGAATCTGCAGCTTGCAGTGAAAGCGCTTCCAGAGGGAAGTCTAAAGAGGGCAAACACTTGATGGTAGCAGCTTCCCTGCGGGAGATACTCTCTTTTCCAAAATCACTATATTAGGCGAAAGTAAGATACAATTCAGTACACTATCCTAAAGCTTGCTGTTAGGAGGGAATCTGCAGCTTGCAGTGAAAGTGCTTCAAGAGAGGACTCTAACGAGAGCCAGCATTTGATGGTAGCACCTTCCCTGCGGGAGATATTCTATTTCCCAAAATCGCATTATTAGCCGCATTTAAGTTACAATTCAGTACCCTATCCTAAAGCTTGCTGTTAGGAGGGAATCTGCAGCTTGCAGTGAAAGCGCTTCCAGAGGGGAGTCTAATGAGGGCAAACATTTGATGGTAGCAGCTTCCCTGCGGGAGATACTCTCTTTGCCAAAGTCGCATTATTAGGCGAAAGTAAGTTACAATTCAGTACCCTATCCTAAAGCTTGCTGTTAAGAGCGAATATGTGGCTTGCAGTGAAAGCGATTCCAGAGGGGAGTCTAACGAGGGCAAACATTTGATGGTAGCAGCTTCCCTGCGGGAGATACTCTCTTTGCCAAAATCGCATTATTAGGCGAAAGTAAGTTACCATTCAGTACCCTATCCTAAAGCTTGCTGTTAGGAGGGAATCTGCAGCTTGCAGTGAAAGCGCTTCCAGAGGGGAGTCTAACGAGGGCAAACATTTGATGGTAGCAGCTTCCCTGCGGGAGATACTCTCTTTTCCAAAATCGCATTCTAAGCCGCAGTTAAGGTACAATTCAGTACCCTATCCTAAAGCTTGCTGTTAGGAGGGAATCTGCAGCTTGCAGTGAAAGCGCTTCCAGAGGGGAGTCTAATGAGGGCAAACATTTGATGGTACCTGCTTCCCTGCGGGAAATATTCTCTTTTACAAAATCGCATTATTAGGCGAAAGTACGTTACAATTAAGTACCTTGTCCTACAGCTTGCTGTTAGGAGGGAATCTGCAGCTTACAGTGAAAGCGCTTCCAGAGGGGAGTCTAATGAGGGCAAACACTTGATTGTAGCAGCTTCCCTGCGGGAGATACTCTCTTTTACAAAATCACATTTTTAGGCGAAAGAAAGTTACAATTCAGTACCCTATCTTAAAGCTTGCTGTTAGGAAGGAATCTGCAGCTTGCAGTGAAAGCGCTTCCAGAGGGGAGTCTAAGGAGGGCAAACATTTGATGGTAGCAGCTTCCCTGCGGGAGATACTCTCTTTGCCAAAATCGCATTATTAGGCGAAAGTAAGTTACACTTCAGCACCCTATCCTAAAGCTTTCTGTTAGGAGGGTATCTGCAGCTTGCAGTGAATGCGCTTCCAGAGGGGAGTCTAATGAGGGCAAATGCTTCATGGTAGCAGCTTCCCTGCGGGAGATACTCTCTTTTCAAAAATCGCATTTTTAGGCGAAAGTAAGATACAATTCAGTACCCTATCCTACAGCTTGCTGTTAGGAGGGAATCTGCAGCTTGCTTCCCGCAGGGAAGCTGCTACCATCAAATGTTTGCCCTCGTTAGACTCCCCTCTGGAAGCGCTTTCTCTGCAAGCTGCAGATTCCCTCCTAACAGCAAGCTTTAGAATAGGGTACTGAATTGTAACTTACTTTTGCCTAATAAAGCGATTTTGGAAAAGAGACTATCTCCCGCAGGAAAGCTGCTACCATCAAATGTTTGCCCTCGTTAGACTCCCCTCTGGAAGCGCTTTCACTGCAAGCTGCAGATTCCCTCCTAACAGCAAGCTTTAGGATAGGGTACTGAATTGTAACTTACTTACGCCTAATAATGCGATTTTGGCAAAGAGAGTATCTCCCGCAGGAAAGCTGTTACCATCAAATGTTTGCCCTCGTTAGACTCCCCTCTGGAAGCGCTTTCAGTGCAAGCTGCAGATTCCCTCCTAACAGCAAGCTTTAGGATAGGGTACTGAATTGTAACTTACTTTCGCCTAATAATGCGATTATGGAAAAGAGAGTATCTCCCGCAGGGAAGCTGCTACCATCAAATATTTGCCCTCATTAGACTCTCCTCTGGAAGCGCTTTCACTGCAAGGTGCAGATTCCCTCCTAACAGCAAGCTTTAGGATAGTGTACTGAATTGCATCTTACTTTCGCCTAATAATGCGATTTTGGAAAAGAGACTATCTCCCACAGGGAAGCTGCTACCATCAAATGCTGGCTCTCGTTAGATTCCTCTCTTGAAGCACTTTCACTGCAAGCTGCAGATTCCCTCCTAACAGCAAGCTTTAGGATAGGGTACTGAATTGTATCTTAACTGCAGCTAATAAGGCGATTTTTTCAAAGAGAGTATCTCCTGCAGGGAAGCTGCTACCATCAAATGTTTGCCCTCATTAGACTCCCCTCTGGAAGCGCTTTCACTGCAAGCTGCAGATTCCCTCCTAACAGCAAGCTTTAGGATGGGGTACTGAATTGTAACTTACTTTCGCCTAATAATGCGATTTTGGCAAAGAGAGTATCTCCCGCAGGGAAGCTGCTACCATCAAATGTTTGCCCTCATTAGACTCCCGTCTGGAAGCGCTTTCACTGCAAGCTGCAGATTCCCTCCTAACAGCAAGCTTTAGGATACGGTACTGAATTGTATCTTAACTGCGGATAATAAGGCGATATTTGCAAAGAGAGTATCTCGCGCAGGGAAGCTGCTACCATCAAATGTTTGCCCTCATTAGACTCCCCTCTGGAAGCGCTTTCACTTCAAGCTGCAGATTCCCTCCTAACAGCAAGCTTTAGGATAGGGTACTGAATTGAAACTTACTTTCGCCTAATAATGCGATTTTGGCAAAGAGAGTATCTCCCGCAGGGAAGCTGCTACCATCAAATGTTTGCCCTCCTTAGACTCCCCTCTGGAAGCGCTTTCACTGCAAGCTGCAGATTCCCTCCTAACAGCAAGCTTTAGGATAGGGTACTGAATTGTATCTTACTTTCGCCTAATAATGCGATTTTGGCAAAGAGACTATCTCCCGCAGGGAAGCTGCTACCATCAAATGTTTGCCCTCATTAGACTCCCCTCTGGAAGCACTTTGACTGCAAGCTGCAGATTCCCTCCTAACAGCAAGCTTTAGGATAGGGTCCTGAATTGTAACTTACTTTCGCCTAATAATGCGATTTTGGCAAAGAGAGTATCTCCCGCAGGGAAGCTGCTACCATCAAATGTTTGCCGTCCTTAGACTCCCCTCTGGAAGCGCTTTCACTGCAAGCTGCAGATTCCCTCCTAACAGCAAGCTTTAGGATAGGGTACTGAATTGTATCTTAACTGCGGCTAAAAAGGCGCTTTTGGGAAAGAGAATATCTCCCGCAGGGAAGCTGCTACCATCAAATGTTTGCCCTCATTAGACTCCCCTCTGGAAGCGCTTTCACTGCAAGCTGCAGATTCCCTCCTAACAGCAAACTTTAGGATAGGGTACTGAATTGTATTTTAACTGCGGCTAATAAGGCGATTTTGTCAAAGAGAATATCTCCCGAAGGGAAGCTGTTACCATCAAATGTTTGCCCTCATTAGACTCCCCTCTGGTAGCGCTTTCACTGCAAGCTGCAGATTCCCCTTTAACAGCAAGCTTTAGGATAGGGTACTGAATTGTAACTTACTTTCGCCTAATAATGCGATTTTGGCAAAGAGAGTATCTCCCGCAGGGAAGCTGCTACCATCAAATGTTTGCCCTCCTTAGACTCCCCTCTGGAAGCGCTTTCACTGCAAGCTGCAGATTCCCTCCTAACAGCAAGCTTTAGGATAGGGTACTGAATTGAAACTTACTTTCGCCTAATAATGCGATTTTGGCAAAGAGAGTGTCTCCCGCAGGGAAGCTGCTACCATCAAATGTTTGCCCTCATTAGACTCCCCTCTGGAAGCGCTTTCACTGCAAGCCGCAGATTCCCTCCTAACAGCAAGCTTTAGGATAGGGTACTGAATTGTAACTTACTTTCGCCTAATAATGCGATTTTGGCAAAGAGAGTATCTCCCGCAGGGAAGCTGCTACCATCAAACGTTTGCCCTCGTTAGACTCCCCTCCGGAAGCGCTTTCACTGCAAGCTGCAGATTCCCTCCTAACAGCAAGCTTTAGGATAGGGTACTGAATTGTAACTTAACTGCGGCTAATAAGGCGATTTTGGCAAAGAGAATATCTCCCGCAGGGAAGCTGCTACCATCAAATGTTTGCCCTCATTAGACTCCCCTCTGGAAGCGCTTTCACTGCAAGCTGCAGATTCCCTCCTAACAGCAAGCTTTAGAATAGGGTACTGAATTGTAACTTACTTTCGCCTAATAATGCGATTTTGGCAAAGAGAGTATCTCCCGCAGGGAAGCTGCTACCATCAAATGTTTTCCCTCATTAGACTCCCCTCTGGAAGCGCTTTCACTGCAAGCTGCAGATTCCCTCCTAACAGCAAGCTTTAGGATAGGGTACTGAATTGTAACTTAACTGCGGCTAATAAGGCGATTTTGGCAAAGAGAGTATCTCCCGCAACGAAGCTGCTACCATCAAATGTTTGCCCTCATTAGACTCACCTCTGGAAGCGCTTTCACTGCAAGCTGCAGATTCCCTCCTAACAGCAAGCTTTAGGATAGGGTACTGAATTGTAACTTACTTTCGCCTAATAATGCGATTTTGGCAAAGAGACTATCTCCCGAAGGGAAGCTGCTACCATCAAATGTTTGCCCTCATTAGACTCCCCTCTGGAAGCGCTTTCACTGCAAGCTGCAGATTCCCTCCTAACAGCAAGCTTTAGGATAGGGTACTGAATTGTAACTTACTTTCGCCTAATAATGCGATTTTGGCAAAGAGAGTATCTCCCGCAGGGAAGCTGCTACCATCAAATGTTTGCCCTCGTTAGACTCCCCTCTGTAAGCGCTTTCACTGCAAGCTGCAGATTCCCTCCTAACAGCAAGCTTTAGGATAGGGTACTGAATTGTAACTTACTTTCGCCTAATAATGCGATTTTGGCAAAGAGATTATCTCCCGCAGGGAAGCTGCTACCATCAAACGTTTGCCCTCGTTAGACTCCCCTCTGGAAGCGCTTTAACTGCAAGCTGCAGATTCCCTCCTAACAGCAAGCTTTAGGATAGGGTACTGAATTGTAACTTAACTGCGGCTAATAAGGCGATTTTGGAAAAGAGAATATCTCCCGCAGGGAAGCTGTTACCATCAAATGTTTGCCCTCATTAGACTCCCCTCTGGAAGCGCTTTCACTGCAAGCTGCAGATTCCCTCCTAACAGCAAGCTTTAGGATAGGGTACTGAATTGTAACTTACTTTTTCCTAATAATGCGATTTTGGCAAAGAGAGTATCTCCCGCAGGGAAGCTGCTACCATCAAATGTTTGCCCTCATTAGACTCCCCTCTGGAAGCGCTTTCACTGCAAGCTGCAGATTCCCTCCTAACAGCAAGCTTTAGGATAGTGTACTGAATTGAATCTTACTTTCGCATAATAATGCGATTTTGGCAAAGAGAGTATCTCCCGCAGGGAAGCTGCTACCATCAAATGTTTGCCCTCGTTAGACTCCCCTCTTGAAGCGCTTTCACTGCAAGCTGCAGATTCCCTCCTAACAGCAAGCTTTAGGATAGGGTACTGAATTGTAACTTACTTTCGCCTAATAATGCGATTTTGGCAAAGAGAGTATCTCCCGCAGGGAAGCTGCTACCATCAAATGTTTGCCCTCATTAGACTCCCCTCTGGAAGCGCTTTCACTGCAAGCTGCAGATTCCCTCCTAACAGCAAGCTTTAGGATAGGGTACTGAATTGTAACTTACTTTCGCCTAATAATGCGATTTTGGCAAAGAGAGTATCTCCCGCAGGGAAGCTGCTACCATCAAATGTTTGCCCTCATTAGACTCCCCTCTGGAAGCGCTTTCACTGCAAGCTGCAGATTCCCTCCTAACAGCAAGCTTTAGGATAGGGTACTGAATTGTAACTTACTTTTGCCTAATAATGCGATTTTGGCAAAGAGAGTATCTCCCGCAGGGAAGCTGCTACCATCAAATGTTTGCCCTCATTAGACTCCCCTCTGGAAGCGCTTTCACTGCAAGCTGCAGATTCCCTCCTAACAGCAAGCTTTAGGATAGGGTACTGAATTGTATCTTAAATGCGGATAATAAGGCGATATTTGCAAAGAGAGTATCTCCCGCAGGGAAGCTGCTACCATCAAATGTTTGCCCTCATTAGACTCCCCTCTGGAAGCGCTTTCACTGCAAGCTGCAGATTCCCTCCTAACAGCAAGCTTTAGGATAGGGTACTGAATTGTAACTTACTTTCGCCTAATAATGCGATTTTGGCAAAGAGAGTATCTCCCGCAGGGAAGCTGCTACCATCAAATGTTTGCCCTCATTAGACTCCCCTCTGGAAGCGCTTTCACTGCAAGCTGCAGATTCCCTCCTAACAGCAAGCTTTAGCATAGGGTACTGAATTGTAACTTAACTGGGGCTAATAAGGCGATTTTGGCAAAGAGAGTATCTCCCGCAGAGAAGCTGTTACCATCAAATGTTTGCCCTCATTAGACTCCCCTCTGGAAGCGCTTTCACTGCAAGCTGCAGATTCCCTCCTAACAGCAAGCTTTAGGATAGGGTACTTAATTGTAACTTAACTGCGGCTAATAAGGCGATTTTGACAAAGAGAATATCTCCCGCAGGGAAGCTGCTACCATCAAATATTTGCCCTCATTAGACTCCCCTCTGGAAGCGCTTTCACTGCAAGCTTCAGATTCCCTCCTAACAGCAAGATTTAGGATAAGGTACTGAATTGTAACTTATTTTTGCCTAATAATGTGATTTTTGCAAACAGAGTATCTCCCGCAGGGAAGCTGCTACCATCAAACGTTTACCCTCGTTAGACTCCCCTCCGGAAGCGCTTTCACTGCAAGCTTCAGATTCCCTCCTAACAGCAAGATTTAGGATAGGGTACTGAATTGTAACTTACTTTCGCCTAATAATGCAATTTTGGCAAAGAGAGTATCTCCCACAGGGAAGCTGCTACCATCAAATGTTTGCCCTCGTTAGACTCCCCTCTGGAAGCGCTTTCACTGCAAGCTGCAGATTCCCTCCTAACAGCAAGCTTTAGGATAGTGTACTGAATTGTAACTTAACTGGGGCTAATAAGGCGATTTTGGGAAAGAGAATATCTCCCGCAGGGAAGCTGCTACCATCAAATGTTTGCCCTCATTAGACTCCCCTCTGGAAGCGCTTTCACTGCAAGCTGCAGATTCCCTCCTAACAGCAAGCTTTAGCATAGTGTACTGAATTGTAACTTAACTGGGGCTAATAAGGCGATTTTGGCAAAGAGAATATCTCCCGCAGAGAAGCTGTTACCATCAAATGTTTGCCCTCATTAGACTCCCCTCTGGAAGCGCTTTCACTGCAAGCTGCAGATTCCCTCCTAACAGCAAGCTTTAGGATAGGGTACTGAATTGTAACTTAACTGAGGCTAATAAGGCACTTTTTGGAAAGAGAATATCTCCCGCAGGGAAGCTGCTACCATCAAATGTTTGCCCTCATTAGACTCCCCACTGGAAGCGCTTTCACTGCAAGCTGCAGATTCCCTCCTAACAGCAAGCTTTAGCATAGTGTACTGAATTGTAATTTAACTGCGGCTAATAAGGCGATTTTGGCAAAGAGAATATCTCCCGCAGGGAAGCTGTTACCATCAAATATTTGCCCTCGTTAGACTCCCCTCTGGAAGCGCTTTCACTGCAAGCTGCAGATTCCCTCCTAACAGCAAGCTTTAGGATAGGGTACTGAATTGTAACTTACTTTTGCCTAATAATGCGATTTTGGAAAAGAGAGTATCGCCCGCAGGGAAGCTGCTACCATCAAATGTTTGCCCTCATTAGACTCCCCTCTGGAAGCGCTTTCACTGCAAGCTGCAGATTCCCTCCTAACAGCAAGCTTTAGGATAGGGTACTGAATTGTAACTTACTTTCGCCTAATAATGCGATTTTGGCAAAGAGAGTATCTCCCGCAGGGAAACTGCTAACATCAAATGTTTGCCCTCATTAGACTCCCCTCTGGAAGCGCTTTCACTGCAAGCTTCAGATTCCCTCCTAACAGCAAGCTTTAGGAGAGTGTACTGAATTGTAACTTAACTGCGGCTAATAAGGCAAAATTGGAAAAGAGATTATATCCCGCAGGGAAGCTGCTACCATCAAATGTTTGCCCTCATTAGACTCCCCTCTGGAAGCGCTTTCACTGCAAGCTGCAGATTCCCTCCTAACAGCAAGCTTTAGGATAGGGTACTGAATTGTAACTTACTTTCGCCTAATAATGCGATTTTGGCAAAGAGAGTATCTCCCGCAGGGAAGCTGCTACCATCAAATGTTTGCCTTCATTAGACTCCCCTCTGGAAGCGCTTTCACTGCAAGCTGCAGATTCCCTCCTAACAGCAAGCTTTAGGATAGGGTACTTAATTGTAACTTAACTGCGGCTAATAAGGCGATTTTGACAAAGAGAATATCTCCCGCAGGGAAGCTGTTACCATCAAATGTTTGCCCTCATTACACTCCCCTCTGGAAGCGCTTTCACTGCAAGCTTCAGATTCCCTCCTAACAGCAAGATTTAGGATAGGGTACTGAATTGTATCTTAACTGCGGCTAATAAGGCAAAATTGGAAAAGAGTTTATCTCCCGCAGGGAAGCTGCTACCATCAAACGTTTACCCTCGTTAGACTCCCCTCCGGAAGCGCTTTCACTGCAGGCTTCAGATTCCCTCCTAACAGCAAGATTTAGGATAGGGTACTGAATTGTAACTTACTTTCGCCTAATAATGCGATTTTGGCAAAGAGAGTATCTCCCGCAGGGAAGCTGCTACCATCAAACGTTTGCCCTCGTTAGACACGCTCTGGAAGCGCTTTCACTGCAAGCTGCAGATTCCCTCCTAACAGCAAGCTTTAGGATAGTGTACTGAATTGTAACTTACTTTCGCCTAATAATGCGATTTTGGCAAAGAGAGTATCTCCCGCAGGGAAGCTGATAACATCAAATGTTTGCCCTCATTATACTCCCCTCTGGAAGCGCTTTCACTGCAAGCTGCAGATTCCCTCCTAACAGCAAGCTTTAGGATAGGGTACTGAATTGTAACTTAACTGAGGCTAATAAGGCACTTTTTGGAAAGAGAATATCTCCCGCAGGGAAGCTGCTACCATCAAATGTTTGCCCTCATTAGACTCCCCTCTGGAAGCGCTTTCACTGCAAGCTGCAGATTCCCTCCTAACAGCAAGCTTTAGCATAGTGTACTGAATTGTAATTTAACTGCGGCTAATAAGGCGATTTTGGCAAAGAGAATATCTCCCGCAGGGAAGCTGTTACCATCAAATATTTGCCCTCGTTAGACTCCCCTCTGGAAGCGCTTTCACTGCAAGCTGCAGATTCCCTCCTAACAGCAAGCTTTAGGATAGGGTACTGAATTGTAACTTACTTTCGCCTAATAATGCGATTTTGGCAAAGAGAGTATCTCCCGCAGGGAAGCTGCTACCATCAAATGTTTGCCCTCATTAGACTCCCCTCTGGAAGCGCTTTCACTGCAAGCTGCAGATTCCCTCCTAACAGCAAGCTTTAGGATAGGGTACTGAATTGTAACTTACTTTCGCCTAATAATGCGATTTTGGCAAAGAGAGTATCTCCCGCAGGGAAGCTGCTACCATCAAATGTTTGCCCTCATTAGACTCCCCTCTGGAAGCGCTTTCACTGCAAGCTGCAGATTCCCTCCTAACAGCAAGCTTTAGGATAGGGTACTGAATTGTAACTTACTTTCGCCTAATTATGCGATTTTGGAAAGGAGAGTATCTCCCGCAGAGAAGCTGCTACCATCAAATGTTTGCCCTCCTTAGACTCCCCTCTGGAAGCGCTTTCACTGCAAGCTGCAGATTCCCTCCTAACAGCAAGCTTTAGGATAGGGTACTGAATTGTAACTTAATTTCGCCTAATAATGCGATTTTGGCAAAGAGAGTATCTCCCGCAGGGAAGCTGCTACCATCAACGTTTACGCTCGTTAGACTCCCCTCCGGAAGCGCTTTCACTGCAAGCTTCAGATTCCCTCCTAACAGCAAGCTTTAGGATAGTGTACTGAATTGTAACTTACTTTCGCCTAATAATGCGATTTTGGCAAAGAGAGTATCTCCCGCAGGGAAGCTGCTAACATCAAATGTTTGCCCTCATTAGACTCCCCTCTGGTAGCGCTTTCACTGCAAGCTGCAGATTCCCCTTTAACAGCAAGCTTTAGGATAGGGTACTGAATTGTAACTTACTTTCGCCTAATAATGCGATTTTGGCAAAGAGAGTATATCCCGCAGGGAAGCTGCTACCATCAAATGTTTGCCCTCATTAGACTCCCCTCTGGAAGCGCTTTGACTGCAAGCTGCAGATTCCCTCCTAACAGCAAGCTTTAGGATAGGGTACTGAATTGTAACTTAACTGCGGATAATAAGGCGATTTTTGCTAAGAGAGTATCTCCCGCAGGGAAGCTGCTACCATCAAATGTTTGCCCTCATTAGACTCCCCTCTGGAAGTGCTTTCACTGCAAGCTGCAGATTCCCTCCTAACAGCAAGCTTTAGGATAGTGTACTGAATTGTAACTTACTTTCGCCTAATAATGCGATTTTGGCAAAGAGAGTATCTTCCGCAGGGAAGCTGCTACCATCAAATGTTTGCCCTCATTAGACTCCCCTCTGGAAGCGCTTTCACTGCAAGCTGCAGATTCCCTCCTAACAGCAAGCTTTAGGATAGGGTACTGAATTGTATCTTAACTGCGGATAATAAGGCAAAATTGGAAAAGAGATTATCTCCCGCAGGGAAGCTGCTACCATCAAATGTTTGCCCTCGTTAGACTCCCTTCTGGAAGCGCTTTCACTGCAAGGTGCAGATTCCCTCCTAACAGCAAGCTTTAGGATAGTGTACAGAATTGTAACTTACTTTTGCCTAATAATGCGATTTTGGCAAAGAGAGTATCTCCCGCAGGGAAGCTGCTACCATCAAATGTTTGCCCTCGTTAGACTCCCCTCTGGAAGTGCTTTCACTGCAAGCTGCAGATTCCATCCTAACAGCAAGCTTTAGGATTGGGTACTGAATTGAAACTTACTTTCGCATAATAATGCGATTTTGGCAAAGAGAGTATCTCCCGCAGGGAAGCTGCTACCATCAAATGTTTGCCCTCATTAGACTCCCCTCTGGAAGCGCTTTCACTGCAAGCTGCAGATTCCCTCCTAACAGCAAGGTTTAGCATAGGGTACTGAATTTTAATTTAACTGCGGATAATAAGGCGATTTTGGCAAAGAGAATATCTCCCGCAGGGAAGCTGCTACCATCAAATGTTTGCCCTCCTTAGACTCCCCTCTGGAAGCGCTTTCACTGCAAGCTGCAGATTCCCTCCTAACAGCAAGCTTTAGCATAGGGTACTGAATTGTAATTTAACTGCGGCTAATAAGGCGATTTTGGCAAAGAGAATATCTCCCGCAGGGAAGCTGTTACCATCAAATGTTTGCCCTCATTAGACTCCCCTCTGGAAGCGCTTTCACTGCAAGCTGCAGATTCCCTCCTAACAGCAAGCTTTAGGATAGGGTACTGAATTGTAACTTACTTTCGCCTAATAAGGCGATTTTGGCAAAGAGAGTATCTCCCGCAGGGAAGCTGCTACCATCAAACGTTTGCCCTCGTTAGACTCCCCTCCGGAAGGGCTTTCACTGCAAGCTGCAGATTCCCTCCTAACAGCAATCTTTAGGATGGGGTACTGAATTGTAACTTACTTTCGCCTAATAATGCGATTTTGGCAAAGAGAGTATCTCCCGCAGGGAAGCTGCTACCATCAAATGTTTGCCCTCATTAGACTCCCCTCTGGAAGTGCTTTCACTGCAAGCTGCAGATTCCATCCTAACAGCAAGCTTTAGGATAGGGTACTGAATTGAAACTTACTTTCGCATAATAATGCGATTTTGGCAAAGAGAGTATCTCCCGCAGGGAAGCTGCTACCATCAAATGTTTGCCCTCATTAGACTCCCCTCTGGAAGCGCTTTCACTGCAAGCTGCAGATTCCCTCCTAACAGCAAGGTTTAGCATAGGGTACTGAATTTTAATTTAACTGCGGATAATAAGGCGATTTTGGCAAAGAGAATATCTCCCACAGGGAAGCTGCTACCATCAAATGTTTGCCCTCCTTAGACTCCCCTCTGGAAGCGCTTTCACTGCAAGCTGCAGATTCCCTCCTAACAGCAAGCTTTAGCATAGGGTACTGAATTGTAATTTAACTGCGGCTAATAAGGCGATTTTGGCAAAGAGAATATCTCCCGCAGGGAAGCTGCTACCATCAAATGTTTGCCCTCATTAGACTCCCCTCTGGAAGCGCTTTCACTGCAAGCTGCAGATTCCCTCCTAACAGCAAGCTTTAGGATAGGGTACTGAATTGTAACTTACTTTCGCCTAATAATGCGATTTTGGCAAAGAGAGTATCTCCCGCAGGGAAGCTGCTACCATCAAGTGTTTGCCCTCATTAGACTCCCCTCTGGAAGCGCTTTCACTGCAAGCTGCAGATTCCCTCCTAACAGCAAGCTTTAGGATAGGGTACTGAATTGTAACTTAACTGCGGCTAATAATGCGATATTGGCAAAGAGAGTATCTCCCGCAGGGAAGCTGCTACCATCAAATGTTTGCCCTCATTAGACTCCCCTCTGGAAGCGCTTTCACTGCAAGCTGCAGATTCCCTCTTAACAGCAAGCTTTAGGATAGGGTACTGAATTGTAACTTACTTTCGCCTAATAATGCGATTTTGGCAAAGAGATTATCTCCCGCAGGGAAGCTGCTACCATCACACGTTTGCCCTCGTTAGACTCCCCTCTGGAAGAGCTTTAACTGCAAGCAGCAGATTTACTCCTAACAGCAAGCTTTAGGATAGGGTACTGAATTGTAACTTAACTGCGGCTAATAAGGCGATTGTGGCAAAGAGAATATCTCCCGCAGGGAAGCTGTTACCATCAAATGTTTGCCCTCATTAGACTCCCCTCTGGAAGCGCTTTCACTGCAAGCTGCAGATTCCCTCCTAACAGCAAGTTTTAGGATAGGGTACTGAATTGTATCTTAACTGCGGCTAATAAGGCAAAATTGGAAAAGAGATTTTATCCCGCAGGGAAGCTGCTACCATCAAATGTTTGCCCTCGTTAGACTCCCCTCTGGAAGCGCTTTCACTGCAAGCTGCAGATTCCCTCCTAACAGCAAGCTTTAGGATAGGGTACTGAATTGTAACTTAATTTCGCCTAATAATGGGATTTTGGCAAAGATAGTACCTCCCGCAGGGAAGCTGCTACCATCAAACGTTTGCCCTCGTTAGACTCCCTTCCGGAAGCGCTTTCACTGCAAGCTGCAGATTCCCTCCTAACAGCAAGCTTTAGGATAGGGTACTGAATTGTAACTTACTTTCGCCTAATAATGCGATTTTGGCAAAGAGAGTATCTCCCGCAGGGAAGCTGCTACCATCAAATGTTTGCCCTCATTAGACTCCCCTCTGGTAGCGCTTTCACTGCAAGCTGCAGATTCCCTTCTAACACCAAGCTTTAGGATAGGGTACTGAATTGTAACTTACTTTCGCCTAATAATGCGATTTCGGCAAAGAGAGTATCTCCCGCAGGGAAGCTGCTACCATCAAATGTTTGCCCTCATTAGACTCCCCTCTGGATGCGCTTTCACTGCAAGCTGCAGATTCCCTCCTAACAGCAAGCTTTAGGATAGGGTACTGAATTGTATTTTAACTGCGGCTAATAAGGCGATTTTGGCAAAGAGAATATCTCCCGCAGGGAAGCTGTTACCATCAAATGTTTGCCCTCATTAGACTCCCCTCTGGAAGCGCTTTCACTGCAAGCTGCAGATTCCCTCCTAACAGCAAGCTTTAGGATAGGGTACTGAATTGTAACTTAACTGCGGCTAATAAGGCAAAATTGGAAAAGAGATTATATCCCGCAGGGAAGCTGCTACCATCAAATGTTTGCCCTCGTTAGACTCCCCTCTGGAAGCGCTTTCACTGCAAGCTGCAGATTCCCTCCTAACAGCAAGCTTTAGGATAGGGTACTGAATTGTAACTTAATTTCGCCTAATAAGGCGATTTTGGCAAACAGAGTATCTCCCGCAGGGAAGCTGCTACCATCAAATGTTTGCCCTCGTTAGAATCCCTTCTGGAAGCGCTTTGACTGCAAGCTGCAGATTCCCTCCTAACAGCAAGCTTTAGGATAGGGTACTGAATTGTAACTTACTTTCGCCTAATAATGCGATTTTGGCAAAGAGAGTGTCTCCCACAGGGAAGCTGCTACCATCAAATGTTTGCCCTCATTAGACTCCCCTCTGGAAGCGCTTTCACTGCAAGCTGCAGATTCCCTCCTAACAGCAAGCTTTAGGATAGGGTACTGAATTGTAACTTAACTGCAGCTAATAAGGCGATTTTGGCAAAGAGAATATCTCCCGCAGGGAAGCTGCTACCATCAAATGTTTGCCCTCCTTAGACTCCCCTCTGGAAGCGCTTTCACTGCAAGCTGCAGATTCCCTCCTAACAGCAAGCTTTAGGATAGGGTACTGAATTGTAACTTACTTTTGCCTAATAATGCGATTTTTGCAAAGAGAGTATCTCCCGCAAGGAAGCTGCTACCATCAAATGTTTGCCCTCCTTAGACTCCCCTCTGGAAGCGCTTTCACTGCAAGCTGCAGATTCCCTCTTAACAGCAAGCTTTAGGATAGGGTACTGAATTGTAACTTACTTTCGCCTAATAATGCGATTTTGGCAAAGAGAGTATCTCCCGCAGGGAAGCTGCTACCATCAAATGTTTGCCCTCATTAGACTCCCCTCTGGAAGCGCTTTCACTGCAAGCTGCAGATTCCCTCCTAACAGCAAGCTTTAGGATATGGTACCGAATTGTAACATAACTGCGGATAATAAGGCGATTTTGGCAAAGAGAATATCTCCCGCAGGGAAGCTGTTACCATCAAATGTTTGCTTTCATTAGACTCCCCTCTGGAAGCGCTTTCACTGCAAGCTTCAGATTCCCTCCTAACAGCAAGCTTTAGGATAGTGTACTGAATTGAATCTTAACTGCGGATAATAAGGCAAAATTGGGAAAGAGATTATCTCCCGCAGGGAAGCTGCTACCATCAAATGTTTGCCCTCGTTAGACTCCCTTCTGGAAGCGCTTTCACTGCAAGCTGCAGATTCCCTCCTAACAGCAAGCTTTAGGATAGGGTACTGAATTGAAACTTACTTTTGCCTAATAATGCGATTTTGGCAAAGAGAGTATCTCCCGCAGGGAAGCTGCTACCATCAAATGTTTGCCCTCCTTAGATTCCCCTCTGGAAGCGCTTTCACTGCAAGCTGCAGATTCCCTCCTAACAGCAAGCTTTAGGATAGGGTACTGAATTGTAACTTACTTTCGCCTAATAATGCGATTTTGGCAAAGAGAGTATCTCCCGCAGGGAAGCTGCTACCATCAAATGTTTGCCCTCATTAGACTCCCCTCTGGAAGCGCTTTCACTGCAAGCCGCAGATTCCCTCCTAACAGCAAGCTTTAGGATAGGGTACTGAATTGTATCTTATCTGCGGCTAATAAGGCGATTTTGGGAAAGAGAATATCTCCCGCAGGGAAGCTGCTACCATCAAATGTTTGCCCTCATTAGACTCCCCTCTGGAAGCGCTTTCACTGCAAGCTGCAGATTCCCTCCTAACAGCAAGCTTTAGCATAGGGTACTGAATTGTAATTTAACTGCGGCTAATAAGGCGATTTTGGCAAATAGAGTATCTCCCGCAGGGAAGCTGCTACCATCAAATGTTTGCCCTCATTAGACTCCCCTCTGGAAGCGCTTTCACTGCAAGCTGCAGATTCCCTCCTAACAGCAAGCTTTAGGATAGGGTACTGAATTGTAACTTACTTTCGCCTAATAATGCGATTTTGGCAAAGAGAGTATCTCCCGCAGGGAAGCTGCTACCATCAAATGTTTGCCCTCATTAGACTCCCCTCTGGAAGCGCTTTCACTGCAAGCTGCAGATTCCCTCCTAACAGCAAGCTTTAGCATAGGGTACTGAATTGTAATTTAACTACGGCTAATAAGGAGATTTTGGCAAAGAGAGTTTCTCCCGCAGGGATGATGCTACCATCAAATGCTAGCCCTCATTAGACTCCCCTCTGGAAGCGCTTTCACTGCAAGCTGCAGATTCCCTCCTTACAGCAAGCTTTAGGATAGGGTACTGAATTGTAACTTACTTTCGCCTAATAATGCGATTTTGGCAAAGAGAGTATCTCCCGCAGGGAAGCTGCTACCATCAAACGTTTGCCCTCGTTAGACTCCCCTCCGGAAGCGCTTTCACTGCAAGCTGCAGATTCCCTCCTAACAGCAAGCTTTAGGATAGGGTACTGAATTGTAACTTAACTGCGGCTAATAAGGCGATTGTGGCAAAGAGAGTATCTCCCGCAGGGAAGCTGCTACCATCAAATGTTTGCCCTCATTAGACTCCCCTCTGGAAGCGCTTTCACTGCAAGCTGCAGATTCCCTCCTAACAGCAAGCTTTAGGATAGGGTACTGAATTGTAACTTACTTTCGCCTAATAATGCTATTTTGGCAAAGAGAGTATCTCCCGCAGGGAAGCTGCTACCATCAAATGTTTGCCCTCATTAGACTCCCCTCTGGAAGCGCTTTCACTGCAAGCTGCAGATTCCCTCCTAACAGCAAGCTTTAGGATAGGGTACTGAATTGTAACTTACTTTCGCCTAATAATGCGATTTTGGCAAAGAGAGTATCTCCCGCAGGGAAGCTGCTACCATCAAAAGTTTGCCCTCGTTAGACTCCCCTCTGGAAGCGCTTTCACTGCAAGCTGCAGATTCCCTCCTAACAGCAAGCTTTAGGATAGGGTACTGAATTGTAACTTACTTTCGCCTAATAATGCGATTTTGGCAAAGAGAGTATCTCCCGCAGGGAAGCTGCTACCATCAAATGTTTGCCCTCCTTAGATTCCCCTCTAGAAGCGCTTTCACTGCAAGCTGCAGATTCCCTCCTAACAGCAAGCTTTAGGATAGGGTATTGAATTGTAACTTACTTTCGCCTAATAATGCGATTTTGGCAAAGAGAGTATCTCCCGCAGGGAAGCTGCTACCATCAAATGTTTGCCCTCGTTAGACTCCCCTCTTGAAGCGCTTTCACTGCAAGCCGCAGATTCCCTCCTAACAGCAAGCTTTAGGATAGGGTACTGAATTGTATCTTATCTGCGGCTAATAAGGCGATTTTGGGAAAGGGAATATCTCCCGCAGGGAAGCTGCTACCATCAAATGTTTGCCCTCATTAGACTCCCCTCTGGAAGCGCTTTCACTGCAAGCTGCAGATTCCCTCCTAACAGCAAGCTTTAGCATAGGGTACTGAATTGTAATTTAACTGCGGCTAATAAGGCGATTTTGGCAAAGAGAGTATCTCCCGCAGGGAAGCTGTTACCATCAAATGTTTGCCCTCATTAGACTCCCCTCTGGAAGCGCTTTCACTGCAAGCTGCAGATTCCCTCCTAACAGCAAGCTTTAGGATAGGGTACTGAATTGTACCTTAACTGCGGCTAATAAGGCGATTGTGGCAAAGAGAGTATCTCCCGCAGGGAAGCTGCTACCATCAAATGTTTGCCCTCATTAGACTCCCCTCTGGAAGCGCTTTCACTGCAAGCTGCAGATTCCCTCCTAACAGCAAGCTTTAGGATAGGGTACTGAATTGTAACTTACTTTCGCCTAATAATGCTATTTTGGCAAAGAGACTATCTCCCGCAGGGAAGCTGCTACCATCAAATGTTTGCCCTCATTACACTCCCCTCTGGAAGCGCTTTCACTGCAAGCTGCAGATTCCCTCCTAACAGCAAGCTTTAGGATAGGGTACTGAATTGTAACTTACTTTCGCCTAATAATGCGATTTTGGCAAAGAGAGTATCTCCCGCATGGAAGATGCTACCATCAAATGTTTGCCCTCATTAGACTCCCCTCTGGAAGCGCTTTCACTGCAAGCTGCAGATTCCCTCCTAACAGCAAGCTTTAGGATAGGGTACTGAATTGTAACTTACTTTCGCCTAATAATGAGATTTTGGCAAAGAGATTATCTCCCGCAGGGAAGCTGCTACCATCAAACGTTTGCCCTCGTTAGACTCCCCTCTGGAAGCGCTTTAACTGCAAGCTGCAGATTCCCTCCTAACAGCAAGCTTTAGGATAGGGTACTGAATTGTAACTTAACTGCGGCTAATAAGGCGATTGTGGCAAAGAGAATATCTCCCGCAGGGAAGCTGCTACCATCAAATGTTTGCCCTCATTAGACTCCCCTCTGGAAGCGCTTTCACTGCAAGCTTCAGATTCCCTCCTAACAGCAAGTTTTAGGATAGGGTACTGAATTGTATCTTAGCTGCGGCTAATAAGGCAAAAGTGGAAAAGAGATTTTATCCCGCAGGGAAGCTGCTACCATCAAATGTTTGCCCTCGTTAGACTCCCCTCTGGAAGCGCTTTCACTGCAAGCTGCAGATTCCCTTCTAACAGCAAGCTTTAGGATAGTGTACTGAATTGTAAGTTAATTTCGCCTAATAATGCGATTTTGTCAAAGAGAGTATCTCCCGCAGGGAAGCTGCTACCATCAAACGTTTGCCCTCGTTAGACTCCCCTCCGGAAGCGCTTTCACTGCAAGCTGCAGATTCCCTCCTAACAGCAAGCTTTAGGATAGGGTACTGAATTGTAACTTACTTTCGCCTAATAATGCTATTTTGGCAAAGAGAGTATCTCCCGCAGGGAAGCTGCTACCATCAAATGTTTGCCCTCATTAGACTCCCCTCTGGAACCGCTTTCACTGCAAGCTGCAGATTCCCTCCTAAAAGCAAGCTTTAGCATAGGGTACTGAATTGTAATTTAACTACGGCTAATAAGGAGATTTTGGCAAAGAGAGTTTCTCCCGCAGGGATGATGCTACCATCAAATGCTAGCCCTCATTAGACTCCCCTCTGGAAGCGCTTTCACTGCAAGCTGCAGATTCCCTCCTAACAGCAAGCTTTAGGATAGGGTACTGAATTGTAACTTACTTTCGCCTAATAATGCGATTTTGGCAAAGAGAGTATCTCCCGCAGGGAAGCTGCTACCATCAAACGTTTGCCCTCGTTAGACTCCCCTCCGGAAGCGCTTTCACTGCAAGCTGCAGATTCCCTCCTAACAGCAAGCTTTAGGATAGGGTACTGAATTGTAACTTAACTGCGGCTAATAAGGCGATTGTGGCAAAGAGAGTATCTCCCGCAGGGAAGCTGCTACCATCAAATGTTTGCCCTCATTAGACTCCTCTCTGGAAGCGCTTTCACTGCAAGCTGCAGATTCCCTCCTAACAGCAAGCTTTAGGATAGGGTACTGAATTGTAACTTACTTTCGCCTAATAATGCTATTTTGGCAAAGAGAGTATCTCCCGCAGGGAAGCTGCTACCATCAAATGTTTGCCCTCATTAGACTCCCCTCTGGAAGCGCTTTCACTGCAAGCTGCAGATTCCCTCCTAACAGCAAGCTTTAGGATAGGGTACTGAATTGTAACTTACTTTCGCCTAATAATGCTATTTTGGCAAAGAGAGTATCTCCCGCATGGAAGCTGCTACCATCAAATGTTTGCCCTCATTAGACTCCCCTCTGGAAGCGCTTTCACTGCAAGCTGCAGATTCCCTCCTAACAGCAAGCTTTAGGATAGGGTACTGAATTGTAACTTACTTTCGCCTAATAATGAGATTTTGGCAAAGAGATTATCTCCCGCAGGGAAGCTGCTACCATCAAACGTTTGCCCTCGTTACACTCCCCTCTGGAAGCGCTTTAACTGCAAGCTGCAGATTCCCTCCTAACAGCAAGCTTTAGGATAGGGTACTGAATTGTAACTTAACTGCGGCTAATAAGGCGATTGTGGCAAAGAGAATATCTCGCGCAGGGAAGCTGCTACCATCAAATGTTTGCCCTCATTAGACTCCCCTCTGGAAGCGCTTTCACTGCAAGCTTCAGATTCCCTCCTAACAGCAAGTTTTAGGATAGGGTACTGAATTGTATCTTAACTGCGGCTAATAAGGCAAAAGTGGAAAAGAGATTTTATCCCGCAGGGAAGCTGCTACCATCAAATGTTTGCCCTCATTAGACTCCCCTCTGGTAGCGCTTTCACTGCAAGCTGCAGATTCCCTCCTAAAAGCAAGCTTTAGGATAGGGTACTGAATTGTAACTTACTTTCGCCTAATAATGCGATTTTGGCAAAGAGAGTATCTCCCGCAGGGAAGCTGCTACCATCAAATGTTTGCCCTCATTAGACTCCCCTCTGGAAGCGCTTTGACTGCAAGCTGCAGATTCCCTCCTAACAGCAAGCTTTAGGATAGGGTACTGAATTGTATCTTACTTTCGCCTAATAATGCGATTTTGGCAAAGAGATTATCTCCCGCAGGGAAGCTGCTACCATCAAATGTTTGCCCTCATTAGACTCCCCTCTGGAAGCGCTTTCACTGCAAGCTGCAGATTCCCACCTAACAGCAAGCTTTAGGATAGGGTACTGAATTGTAACTTAACTGCGGCTAATAAGGCGATTTTGGCAAAGAGAATATCTCCCGCAGGGAAGCTGTTACCATCAAATTTTTGCCCTCATTAGACTCCCCTCTGGAAGTGCTTTCACTGCAAACTTCAGATTCCCTCCTAACAGCAAGCTTTAGGATAGGGTACTGAATTGTATCTTAACTGCGGATAATAAGGCAAATTTGGAAAAGAGATTATCTCCCGCAGGGAAGCTGCTACCATCAAATGTTTGCCCTCATTAGACTCCCCTCTGGAAGCGCTTTCACTGCAAGCTGCAGATTCCCTCCTAACAGCAAGCTTTAGGATAGGGTACTGAATTGTATCTTAACTGCGGCTAATAAGGCAAAATTGGAAAAGAGATTTTATCCCGCAGGGAAGCTGCTACCATCAAATGTTTGCCCTCATTAGACTCCCCTCTGGAAGCGCTTTCACTGCAAGCTGCAGATTCCCTCCTAACAGCAAGCTTTAGGATAGGGTACTGAATTGTAACTTACTTTCGCCTAATAATGCGGTTTTGGCAAAGAGAGTATCTCCCGCAGGGAAGCTGCTACCATCAAACGTTTGCCCTCGTTAGACTCCCCTCCGGAAGCGCTTTCACTGCAAGCTGCAGATTCCATCCTAACAGCAAGCTTTAGGATAGGGTACTAAATTGTAACTTACTTTCGCCTAATAATGCGATTTTGGCAGAGAGTATCTCCCGCAGGGAAGCTGCTACCATCAAATGTTAGCCCTCATTAGACTCCCCTCTTGTAGCGCTTTCACTGCAAGCTGCAGATTCCCTCCTAACAGCAAGTTTTAGGATAGGGTACTGAATTGTAACTTAACTGCGGCTAATAAGGCGATTTTGGCAAAGAGAATATCTCCCGCAGGGAAGCTGTTACCATCAAATGTTTGCCCTCATTAGACTCCCCTCTGGAAGCGCTTTCACTGCAAGCGGCAGATTCCCTCCTAACAGCAAGCTTTAGGATAGGGTACTGAATTGTAACTTAACTGCGGCTAATAAGGCAAAATTGGAAAAGAGATTATATCCCGCAGGGAAGCTGCTACCATCAAATGTTTGCCCTCGTTAGACTCCCCTCTGGAAGCACTTTCACTGCAAGCTGCAGATTCCCTCCTAACAGCAAGTTTTAGGATAGGGTACTGAATTGTATCTTAACTGCGGCTAATAAGGCAAAATTGGAAAAGAGATTTTATCCCGCAGGGAAGCTGCTACCATCAAATGTTTGCCCTCGTTAGACTCCCCTCTGGAAGCGCTTTCACTGCAAGCTGCAGATTCCCTCCTAACAGCAAGCTTTAGGATAGGGTACTGAATTGTAACTTAATTTCGCCTAATAATGCGATTTTGGCAAAGAGAGTATCTCCCGC
This sequence comes from Phaenicophaeus curvirostris, assembly GCF_032191515.1. Classification (NCBI taxonomy): domain Eukaryota; kingdom Metazoa; phylum Chordata; class Aves; order Cuculiformes; family Cuculidae; genus Phaenicophaeus; species Phaenicophaeus curvirostris. The sequence goes on from NW_027206817.1 coordinate 92,565, forward strand.
AGGGAAGCTGCTACCATCAAACGTTTGCCCTCGTTAGACTCCCCTCCGGAAGCGCTTTCACTGCAAGCTGCAGATTCCCTCCTAACAGCAAGCTTTAGGATAGGGTACTGAATTGTAACTTACTTTCGCCTAATAATGCGAATTTGGCAGAGAGTATCTCCCGCAGGGAAGCTGCTACCATCAAATGTTAGCCCTCATTAGACTCCCCTCTGGTAGCGCTTTCACTGCAAGCTGCAGATTCCCTCCTAACAGCAAGCTTTAGGATAGGGTACTGAATTGAAACTTACTTTCGCCTAATAATGCGATTTTGGCAAAGAGAGTATCTCCCGCAGGGAAGCTGCTACCATCAAATGTTTGCCCTCATTAGACTCCCCTCTGGAAGCGCTTTCACTGCAAGCTTCAGATTCCCTCCTAACAGCAAGCTTTAGGATAGGGTACTGAATTGTAACTTAACTGCGGCTATTAAGGCAAAATTGGAAAAGAGATTATATCCCGCAGGGAAGCTGCTACCATCAAATGTTTGCCCTCGTTAGACTCCCCTCTGGAAGCGCTTTCACTGCAAGCTGCAGATTCCCTCCTAACAGCAAGCTTTAGGATAGGGTACTGAATTGTAACTTACTTTCGCCTAATAATGCGATTTTGGCAAAGAGAGTATCTCCCGCAGGGAAGCTGCTACCATCAAATGTTTGCCCTCGTTAGACTCCCCTCTGGAAGCGCTTTCACTGCAAGCTGCAGATTCCCTCCTAACACCAAGCTTTAGGATAGGGTACTGAATTGAATCTTACTTTCGCCTAATAATGCGATTTTGGCAAAGAGAGTATCTCCCGCAGGGAAGCTGCTACCATCAAATGTTTGCCCTCATTAGACTCCCCTCTGGAAGCGCTTTCACTGCAAGCTGCAGATTCCCTCCTAACAGCAAGCTTTAGGATAGGGTACTGAATTGTAACTTAACTGCGGCTAATAGGGCAGATTTTGGCAAAGAGAGTATCTCCCGCAGGGAAGCTGCTACCATCAAATGTTTGCCCTCGTTAGACTCCCCTCTGGAAGTGCTTTCACTGCAAGCTGCAGATTCCATCCTAACAGCAAGCTTTAGGATAGGGTACTGAATTGAAACTTACTTTCGCATAATAATGCGATTTTGGCAAAGAGAGTATCTCCCGCAGGGAAGCTGCTACCATCAAATGTTTGCCCTCATTAGACTCCCCTCTGGAAGCGCTTTCACTGCAAGCTGCAGATTCCCTCCTAACAGCAAGCTTTAGCATAGGGTACTGTATTTTAATTTAACTGCGGATAATAAGGCGATTTTGGCAAAGAGAATATCTCCCGCAGGGAAGCTGCTACCATCAAATGTTTGCCCTCCTTAGACTCCCCTCTGGAAGCGCTTTCACTGCAAGCTGCAGATTCCCTCCTAACAGCAAGCTTTAGGATAGGGTACTGAATTGTAATTTAACTGCGGCTAATAAGGCGATTTTGGCAAAGAGAATATCTCCCGCAGGGAAGCTGTTACCATCAAATGTTTGCCCTCATTAGACTCCCCTCTGGAAGCGCTTTCACTGCAAGCTGCAGATTCCCTCCTAACAGCAAGCTTTAGGATAGGGTACTGAATTGTAACTTACTTTCGCCTAATAAGGCGATTTTGTCAAAGAGAGTATCTCCCGCAGGGAAGCTGCTACCATCAAACGTTTGCCCTCATTAGACTCCCCTCCGGAAGGGCTTTCACTGCAAGCTGCAGATTCCCTCCTAACAGCAATCTTTAGGATGGGGTACTGAATTGTAACTTACTTTCGCCTAATAATGCGATTTTGGCAAAGAGAGTATCTCCCGCAGGGAAGCTGCTACCATCAAATGTTTGCCCTCATTAGACTCCCCTCTGGAAGCGCTTTCACTGCAAGCTGCAGATTCCCTCCTAACAGCAAGCTTTAGCATAGGGTACTGAATTGTAACTTACTTTCGCCTAATAATGCGATTTTGGCAAAGAGAGTATCTCCCGCAGGGAAGCTGCTACCATCAAGTGTTTGCCCTCATTAGACTCCCCTCTGGAAGCGCTTTCACTGCAAGCTGCAGATTCCCTCCTAACAGCAAGCTTTAGGATAGGGTACTGAATTGTAACTTAACTGCGGCTAATAATGCGATATTGGCAAAGAGAGTATCTCCCGCAGGGAAGCTGCTACCATCAAATGTTTGCCCTCATTAGACTCCCCTCTGGAAGCGCTTTCACTGCAAGCTGCAGATTCCCTCTTAACAGCAAGCTTTAGGATAGGGTACTGAATTGTATCTTACTTTCGCCTAATAATGCGATTTTGGCAAAGAGAGTATCTCCCGCAGGGAAGCTGCTACCATAAAATGTTTGCCCTCGTTAGACTCCCTTCTGGAAGCGCTTTCACTGCAAGCTGCAGATTCCCTCCTAACAGCAAGCTTTAGGATAGGTTACTGAATTGTAACTTACTTTCGCCTAATAATGAGATATTGGCAAAGAGAGTATCTCCCGCAGGGAAGCTGCTACCATCAAACGTTTGCCCTCGTTAGACTCCCCTCTGGAAGAGCTTTAACTGCAAGCAGCAGATTCCCTCCTAACAGCAAGCTTTAGGATAGGGTACTGAATTGTATCTTAACTGCGGCTAATAAGGCAAAATTGGAAAAGAGATTTTATCCCGCAGGGAAGCTGCTACCATCAAATGTTTGCCCTCGTTAGACTCCCCTCTGGAAGCGCTTTCACTGCAAGCTGCAGATTCCCTCCTAACAGCAAGCTTTAGGATAGGGTACTGAATTGTAACTTAATTTCGCCTAATAATGGGATTTTGGCAAAGATAGTATCTCCCGCAGGGAAGCTGCTACCATCAAACGTTTGCCCTCGTTAGACTCCCCTCCGGAAGCGCTTTCACTGCAAGCTGCAGATTCCCTCCTAACAGCAAGCTTTAGGATAGGGTACTGAATTGTAACTTAACTGCGGCTAATAAGGCGATTGTGGCAAAGAGAGTATCTCCCGCAGGGAAGCTGCTACCATCAAATGTTTGCCCTCATTAGACTCCCCTCTGGTAGCGCTTTCACTGCAAGCTGCAGATTCCCTTCTAACACCAAGCTTTAGGATAGGGTACTGAATTGTAACTTACTTTCGCCTAATAATGAAATTTTGGCAAAGAGAGTATCTCCCGCAGGGAAGCTGCTACCATCAAATGTTTGCCCTCGTTAGACTCCCCTCTGGAAGCGCTTTCACTGCAAGCTGCAGATTCCCTCCTAAGAGCAAGCTTTAGGATAGGGTACTGAATTGTATTTTAACTGCGGCTAATAAGGCGATTTTGGCAAAGAGAATATCTCCCGCAGGGAAGCTGTTACCATCAAATGTTTGCCCTCATTAGACTCCCCTCTGGAAGCGCTTTCACTGCAAGCTGCAGATTCCCTCCTAACAGCAAGCTTTAGGATAGGGTACTGAATTGTAACTTAACTGCGGCTAATAAGGCAAAATTGGAAAAGAGATTATATCCCGCAGGGAAGCTGCTACCATCAAATGTTTGCCCTCGTTAGACTCCCCTCTGGAAGCGCTTTCACTGCAAGCTGCAGATTCCCTCCTAACAGCAAGCTTTAGGATAGGGTACTGAATTGTAACATAACTGCGGCTGATAAGGCGATTTTGGCAAAGAGAATATCTCCCGCAGGGAAGCTGCTACCATCAAATGTTTGCCCTCATTAGACTCCCCTCTGGTAGCGCTTTCACTGCAAGCTGCAGATTCCCTCCTAACAGCAAGCTTTAGGATAGGGTACTGAATTGTATCTTAACTGCGGCTAATAAGGCAAAATTGGAAAAGAGATTATCTCCCGCAGGGAAGCTGCTACCATCAAATGTTTGCCCTCGTTAGACTCCCCTCTGGAAGCGCTTTCACTGCAAGCTGCAGATTCCCTCCTAACAGCAAGCTTTAGGATAGGGTACTGAATTGTAACTTACTTTCGCCTAACAATGCGATTTTGGCAAAGAGAATATCTCCCGCAGGGAAGCTGCTACCATCAAATGTTTGCCCTCGTTAGACTCCCCTCTGGAAGCGCTTTCACTGCAAGCTGCAGATTCCCTCCTAACAGCAAGCTTTAGGATAGGGTACTGAATTGTAACTTACTTTCGCCTAATAATGCGATTTTGGCAAAGAGAGTATCTCCCGCAGGGAAGCTGCTACCATCAAACGTTTGCCCTCGTTAGACTCCCCTCCGGAAGCGCTTTCACTGCAAGCTGCAGATTCCCTCCTAACAGCAAGCTTTAGGATAGGGTACTGAATTGTAACTTAACTGCGGCTAATAAGGCGATTGTGGCAAAGAGAGTATCTCCCGCAGGGAAGCTGCTACCATCAAATGTTTGCCCTCATTAGACTCCCCTCTGGAAGCGCTTTCACTGCAAGCTGCAGATTCCCTCCTAACAGCAAGCTTTAGGATAGGGTACTGAATTGTAACTTACTTTCGCCTAATAATGCGATTTTGGCAAAGAGAGTATCTCCCGCATGGAAGCTGCTACCATCAAATGTTTGCCCTCATTAGACTCCCCTCTGGAAGCGCTTTCACTGCAAGCTGCAGATTCCCTCCTAACAGCAAGCTTTAGGATAGGGTACTGAATTGTAACTTACTTTCGCCTAATAATGAGATTTTGGCAAAGAGATTATCTCCCGCAGGGAAGCTGCTACCATCAAACGTTTGCCCTCGTTACACTCCCCTCTGGAAGCGCTTTAACTGCAAGCTGCAGATTCCCTCCTAACAGCAAGCTTTAGGATAGGGTACTGAATTGTTACTTAACTGCGGCTAATAAGGCGATTTTGTCAAAGAGAATATCTCCCGCAGGGAAGCTGCTACCATCAAATGTTTGCCCTCATTAGACTCCCCTCTGGAAGCGCTTTCACTGCAAGCTTCAGATTCCCTCCTAACAGCAAGTTTTAGGATAGGGTACTGAATTGTATCTTAACTGCGGCTAATAAGGGAAAAGTGGAAAAGAGATTTTATCCCGCAGGGAAGCTGCTACCATCAAATGTTTGCCCTCGTTAGACTCCCCTCTGGAAGCGCTTTCACTGCAAGCTGCAGATTCCCTCCTAACAGCAAGCTTTAGGATAGGGTACTGAATTGTAACTTAATTTCGCCTAATAATGCGATTTTGTCAAAGAGAGTATCTCCCGCAGGGAAGCTTTTACCATCAAACGTTTGCCCTCGTTAGACTCCCCTCCGGAAGCGCTTTCACTGCAAGCTGCAGATTCCCTCCTAACAGCAAGCTTTAGGATAGGGTACTGAATTGTAACTTACTTTCGCCTAATAATGCGATTTTGGCAAAGAGAGTATCTCCCGCAGGGAAGCTGCTACCATCAAATGTTTGCCCTCATTAGACTCCCCTCTGGAAGCGCTTTCACTGCAAGCTGCAGATTCCCTCCTAACAGCAAGCTTTAGCATAGAGTACTGAATTGTAATTTAACTGCGGCTAATAAGGAGATTTTGGCAAAGAGAGTATCTCCCGCAGAGATGATGCTACCATCAAATGCTTGCCCTCATTAGACTCCCCTCTGGAAGCGCTTTCACTGCAAGCTGCAGATTCCCTCCTAACAGCAAGCTTTAGGATAGGGTACTGAATTGTAACTTACTTTCGCCTAATAATGCGATTTTGGCAAAGAGAGTATCTCCCGCAGGGAAGCTGCTACCATCAAACGTTTGCCCTCGTTAGACTCCCCTCCGGAAGCGCTTTCACTGCAAGCTGCAGATTCCCTCCTAACAGCAAGCTTTAGGATAGGGTACTGAATTGTAACTTAACTGCGGCTAATAAGGCGATTGTGGCAAAGAGAGTATCTCCCGCAGGGAAGCTGCTACCATCAAATGTTTGCCCTCATTAGACTCCCCTCTGGAAGCGCTTTCACTGCAAGCTGCAGATTCCCTCCTAACAGCAAGCTTTAGGATAGGGTACTGAATTGTAACTTACTTTCGCCTAATAATGAGATTTTGGCAAAGAGATTATCTCCCGCAGGGAAGCTGCTACCATCAAACGTTTGCCCTCGTTAGACTCCCCTCTGGAAGCGCTTTCACTGCAAGCTTCAGATTCCCTCCTAACAGCAAGTTTTAGGATAGGGTACTGAATTGTATCTTAACTGCGGCTAATAAGGCAAAAGTGGAAAAGAGATTTTATCCCGCAGGGAAGCTGCTACCATCAAATGTTTGCCCTCATTAGACTCCCCTCTGGTAGCGCTTTCACTGCAAGCTGCAGATTCCCTCCTAACAGCAAGCTTTAGGATAGTGTACTGAATTGTATCTTACTTTCGCCTAATAATGCGATTTTGGCAAAGAGAGTATCTCCAGCAGGGAAGCTGCTACCATCAAATGTTTGCCCTCATTAGACTCCCCTCTGGAAGCGCTTTGACTGCAAGCTGCAGATTCCCTCCTAACAGCAAGCTTTAGGATAGGGTACTGAATTGTATCTTACTTTCGCCTAATAATGCGATTTTGGCAAAGAGAGTATCTCCCGCAGGGAAGCTGCTACCATCAAATGTTTGCCCTCATTAGACTCCCCTCTGGAAGCGCTTTCACTGCAAGCTGCAGATTCCCACCTAACAGCAAGCTTTAGGATAGGGTACTGAATTGTAACTTAACTGCGGCTAATAAGGCGATTTTGGCAAAGAGAATATCTCCCGCAGGGAAGCTGTTACCATCAAATTTTTGCCCTCATTAGACTCCCCTCTGGAAGCGCTTTCACTGCAAGCTTCAGATTCCCTCCTAACAGCAAGCTTTAGGATAGGGTACTGAATTGTATCTTAACTGCGGATAATAAGGCAAATTTGGAAAAGAGATTATCTCCCGCAGGGAAGCTGCTACCATCAAATGTTTGCCCTCATTAGACTCCCCTCTGGAAGCGCTTTCACTGCAAGCTGCAGATTCCCTCCTAACAGCAAGCTTTAGGATAGGGTACTGAATTGTATCTTAACTGCGGCTAATAAGGCAAAATTGTAAAAGAGATTTTATCCCGCAGGGAAGCTGCTACCATCAAATGTTTGCCCTCGTTAGACTCCCCTCTGGAAGCGCTTTCACTGCAAGCTGCAGATTCCCTCCTAACAGCAAGCTTTAGGATAGGGTACTAAATTGTAACTTACTTTCGCCTAATAATGCGAATTTGGCAGAGAGTATCTCCCGCAGGGAAGCTGCTACCATCAAATGTTAGCCCTCATTAGACTCCCTTCTTGTAGCGCTTTCACTGCAAGGTGCAGATTCCCTCCTAACAGCAAGCTTTAGGATAGGGTACTGAATTGTAACTTAACTGCGGCTAATAAGGCGATTTTGGCAAAGAGAATATCTCCCGCAGGGAAGCTGTTACCATCAAATGTTTGCCCTCATTAGACTCCCCTCTGGAAGCGCTTTCACTGCAAGCTTCAGATTCCCTCCTAACAGCAAGCTTTAGGATAGGGTACTGAATTGTAACTTAACTGCGGCTAATAAGGCAAAATTGGAAAAGAGATTATATCCCGCAGGGAAGCTGCTATTATCAAATGTTTGCCCTCGTTAGACTCCCCTCTGGAAGCACTTTCACTGCAAGCTTCAGATTCCCTCCTAACAGCAAGCTTTAGGATAGGGTACTGAATTGAATCTTACTTTCGCCTAATAATGCGATTTTGGCAAAGAGAGTATCTCCCGCAGGGAAGCTGCTACCATCAAATGTTTGCCCTCATTAGACTCCCCTCTGGAAGCGCTTTCACTGCAAGCTGCAGATTCCCTCCTAACAGCAAGCTTTAGGATAGGGTACTGAATTGTATCTTAACTGCGGATAATAAGGCAAAATTGGAAAAGAGATTATCTCCCGCAGGGAAGCTGCTACCATCAAATGTTTGCCCTCGTTAGACTCCCCTCTGGAAGCGCTTTCACTGCAAGCTTCAGATTCCCTCCTAACAGCAAGTTTTAGGATAGGGTACTGAATTGTATCTTAACTGCGGCTAAAAAGGCAAAATTGGAAAAGAGATTTTATCCCGCAGGGAAGCTGCTACCATCAAATGTTTGCCCTCATTAGACTCCCCTCTGGAAGCGCTTTCACTGCAAGCTGCAGATTCCCTCCTAACAGCAAGCTTTAGGATAGGGTACTGAATTGGAACTTAATTTCGCCTAATAATGCGATTTTGGCAAAGAGAGTATCTCCCGCAGGGAAGGTGCTACCATCAAACGTTTGCCCTCGTTAGACTCCCCTCCGGAAGCGCTTTCACTGCAAGCTGCAGATTCCATCCTAACAGCAAGCTTTAGGATAGGGTACTGAATTGAAACTTACTTTCGCCTAATAATGCGATTTTGGCAAAGAGAGTATCTCCCGCAGGGAAGCTGCTACCATCAAATGTTTGCCCTCATTAGACTCCCCTCTGGAAGCGCTTTCACTGCAAGCTTCAGATTCCCTCCTAACAGCAAGTTTTAGGATAGGGTACTGAATTGTAACTTAACTGCGGCTAATAAGGCAAAATTGGAAAAGAGATTATATCCCGCAGGGAAGCTGCTACCATCAAATGTTTGCCCTCGTTAGACTCCCCTCTGGAAGCGCTTTCACTGCAAGCTGCAGATTCCCTCCTAACAGCAAGCTTTAGGATAGGGTACTGAATTGTAACTTAACTGAGGCTAATAAGGCGATTTTGGCAAAGAGAATATCTCCCGCAGGGAAGCTGCTATCATCAAATGTTTGAGCTCATTAGACTCCCCTCTGGAAGCGCTTTCACTGCAAGCTGCAGATTCCCTCCTAACAGCAAGCTTTAGGATAGGGTACTGAATTGAATCTTACTTTCGCCTAATAATGCGATTTTGGCAAAGAGAGTATCTCCCGCAGGGAAGCTGCTACCATCAAATGTTTGCCCTCATTAGACTCCCCTCTGGAAGCGCTTTCACTGCAAGCTTCAGATTCCCTCCTAACAGCAAGCTTTAGGATAGGGTACTGAATTGTATCTTAACTGCGGCTAATAAGGCAAAATTGGAAAAGAGATTTTATCCCGCAGGGAAGCTGCTACCATCAAATGTTTGCCCTCGTTAGACTCCCCTCTGGAAGAGCTTTCACTGCAAGCTGCAGATTCCCTCCTAACAGCAAGCTTTAGGATAGGGTACTGAATTGTAACTTACTTTCGCCTAATAATGCGATTTTGGCAAAGAGAGTATCTCCCGCAGGGAAGCTGCTACCATCAAACGTTTGCCCTCGTTAGACTCCCCTCCGGAAGCGCTTTCACTGCAAGCTGCAGATTCCCTCCTAACAGCAAGCTTTAGGATAGTGTACTGAATTGTAACTTACTTTCGCCTAATAATGCTATTTTGGCAAAGAGAGTATCTCCCGCAGGGAAGCTGCTACCATCAAATGTTTGCCCTCATTAGACTCCCCTCTGGAAGCGCTTTCACTGCAAGCTGCAGATTCCCTCCTAACAGCAAGCTTTAGGATAGGGTACTGAATTGTAACTTAACTGCGGCTAATAAGGCGATTTTGGCAAAGAGAATATCTCCCGCAGGGAAGCTGCTACCATCAAATGTTTGCCCTCATTAGACTCCCCTCTGGAAGCGCTTTCACTGCAAGCTGCAGATTCCCTCCTAACAGCAAGCTTTAGGATAGGGTACTGAATTGAATCTTACTTTCGCCTAATAATGCGATTTTGGCAAAGAGAGTATCTCCCGCAGGGAAGCTGCTACCATCAAATGTTTGCCCTCGTTAGACTCCCCTCTTGAAGCGCTTTCACTGCAAGCTGCAGATTCCCTCCTAACAGCAAGCTTTAGGATAGGGTACTGAATTGTAACTTACTTTCGCCTAATAATGCGATTTTGGCAAAGAGAGTATCTCCCGCAGGGAAGCTGCTACCATCAAACGTTTGCCCTCGTTAGACTCCCCTCCGGAAGCGCTTTCACTGCAAGCTGCAGATTCCCTCCTAACAGCAAGCTTTAGGATAGGGTACTGAATTGTAACTTAACTGCGGCTAATAATGCGATATTGGCAAAGAGAGTATCTCCCGCAGGGAAGCTGCTACCATCAAATGTTTGCCCTCATTAGACTCCCCTCTGGAAGCGTTTTCACTGCAAGCTGCAGATTCCCTCCTAACAGCAAGCTTTAGGATAGGTTACTGAATTGTAACTTACTTTCGCCTAATAACGCGATTTTGGCAAAGAGAGTATCTCCCGCAGGGAAGCTGCTACCATCAAATGTTTGCCCTCATTAGACTCCCCTCTGGAAGCGCTTTCATTGCAAGCTGCAGATTCCCTCCTAACAGCAAGCTTTAGGATAGGGTACTGAATTGTAACTTACTTTCGCCTAATAATGCGATTTTGGCAAAGAGATTATCTCCCACAGGGAAGCTGCTACCATCAAATGTTTGCCCTCGTTAGACTCCCCTCTGGAAGCGCTTTCACTGCAAGCTGCAGATTCCCTCCTAACAACAAGCTTTAGGATAGGGTACTTAATTGTAACTTAACTGCTGCTAATAAGGCGATTGAGGCAAAGAGAATATCTCCCACAGGGAAGCTGCTACCATCAAATGTTTGCCCTCATTAGACTCCCCTCTGGAAGCGCTTTCACTGCAAGCTGCAGATTCCCTCCTAACAGCAAGTTTTAGGATAGGGTACTGAATTGTATCTTAACTGCGGCTAATAAGGCAAAAGTGGAAAAGAGATTTTATCCCGCAGGGAAGCTGCTACCATCAAATGTTTGCCCTCGTTAGACTCCCCTCTGGAAGTGCTTTCACTGCAAGCTTCAGATTCCCTCCTAACAGCAAGCTTTAGGATAGGGTACTGAATTGAATCTTACTTTCTCATAATAATGCGATTTTGGCAAAGAGAGTATCTCCCGCAGGGAAGCTGCTACCATCTAATGTTTGCCCTCGTTAGACTCCCCTCTGGAAGCGCTTTCACTGCAAGCTGCAGATTCCCTCCTAACAGCAAGCTTTAGGATAGGGTACTTAATTGTAACTTAACTGCGGCTAATAAGGCGATTGTGGCAAAGAGAATATCTCCCACAGGGAAGCTGTTACCATCAAATGTTTGCCCTCATTAGACTCCCCTCTGGAAGCGCTTTCACTGCAAGCTTCAGATTCCCTCCTAACAGCAAGTTTTAGGATAGGGTACTGAATTGTATCTTAACTGCGGCTAATAAGGCAAAATTGGAAAAGAGATTTTATCCCGCAGGGAAGCTGCTACCATCAAATGTTTGCCCTCGTTAGACTCCCCTCTGGAAGTGCTTTCACTGCAAGCTTCAGATTCCCTCCTAACAGCAAGCTTTAGGATAGGGTACTGAATTGTAACTTAACTGCGGCTAATAATGTGATTTTGGCAAAGAGAATATCTCCCGCAGGGAAGCTGCTACCATCAAATGTTTGCCCTCATTAGACTCCCCTCTGGAAGCGCTTTCACTGCAAGCTGCAGATTCCCTCCTAACAGCAAGCTTTAGGATAGGGTACTGTATTGAATCTTACTTTCGCATAATAATGCGATTTTGGCAAAGAGAGTATCTCCCGCAGGGAAGCTGCTACCATCAAATGTTTGCCCTCGTTAGACTCCCCTCTTGAAGCGGTTTCACTGCAAGCTTCAGATTCCCTCCTAACAGCAAGCTTTAGGATAGGGTACTGAATTGTAACTTAATTTCGCCTAATAATGCGATTTTGGCAAAGAGAGTATCTCCCGCAGGGAAGCTGCTACCATCAAACGTTTGCCCTCGTTAGACTCCCCTCCGGAAGCGCTTTCACTGCAAGCTTCAGATTGCCTCCTAACAGCAAGCTTTAGGATAGTGTACTGAATTGTAACTTAATTTCGCCTAATAATGCGATTTTGGCAAAGAGAGTATCTCCCGCAGGGAAGCTGCTACCATCAAACGTTTGCCCTCGTTAGACTCCCCTCCGGAAGCGCTTTCACTGCAAGCTGCAGATTCCCTCCTAACAGCAAGCTTTAGGATAGTGTACTGAATTGTAACTTACTTTCGCCTAATAATGCGATTTTGGCAAAGAGAGTATCTCCCGCAGGGAAGCTGCTACCATCAAACGTTTGCCCTCGTTAGACTCCCCTCTGGAAGCGCTTGCACTGCAAGCTGCAGATTCCCTCCTAACAGCAAGCTTTAGGATAGGGTACTTAATTGTAACTTAACTGCGGCTAATAAGGCGATTGTGGCAAAGAGAATATCTCCCACAGGGAAGCTGTTACCATCAAATGTTTGCCCTCATTAGACTCCCCTCTGGAAGCGCTTTCACTGCAAGCTTCAGATTCCCTCCTAACATCAAGTTTTAGGATAGGGTACTGAATTGTATCTTAACTGCGGCTAATAAGGCAAAATTGGAAAAGAGATTTTATCCCGCAGGGAAGCTGCTACCATCAAATGTTTGCCCTCATTAGACTCCCCTCTGGAAGCGCTTTCACTGCAAGCTGCAGATTCCCTCCTAACAGCAAGCTTTAGGATAGGGTACTGAATTGTAACTTAACTGCGGCTAATAGGGCGATTTTGGCAAAGAGAGTATCTCCCGCAGGGAAGCTGCTACCATCAAATGTTTGCCCTCATTAGACTCCCCTCTGGAAGTGCTTTCACTGCAAGCTGCAGATTCCCTCCTAACAGCAAGCTTTAGGATAGGGTACTGAATTGTATCTTAACTGCAGATAATAAGGCAAAATTGGAAAAGAGATTATCTCCCGCAGGGAAGCTGCTACCATCAGACGTTTGCCCTCGTTAGACTCCCCTCCGGAAGGGCTTTCACTGCAAGCTGCAGATTCCCTCCTAACAGCAAGCTTTAGGATAGGGTACTGAATTGAAACTTACTTTCGCATAATAATGCGATTTTGGCAAAGAGAGTATCTCCCGCAGGGAAGCTGCTACCATCAAATGTTTGCCCTCATTAGACTCCCCTCTGGAAGCGCTTTCACTGCAAGCTGCAGATTCCCTCCTAACAGCAAGCTTTAGGATAGGGTACTGAATTGTAACTTACTTTCGCCTAATAATGCGATTTTGGCAAAGAGAGTATCTCCCGCAGGGAAGCTGCTACCATCAAACGTTTGCCCTCGTTAGACTCCCCTCCGGAAGCGCTTTCACTGCAAGCTGCAGATTCCCTCCTAACAGCAAGATTTAGGATAGGGTACTGAATTGTAACTTAACTGCGGCTAATAATGCGATTTTGGCAAAGAGAGTATCTCCCGCAGGGAAGCTGCTACCATCAAATGTTTGCCCTCATTAGACTCCCCTCTGGAAGCGCTTTCACTGCAAGCTGCAGATTCCCTCCTAACAGCAAGCTTTAGGATAGGGTACTGAATTGTAACTTACTTTCGCCTAATAATGCTATTTTGGCAAAGAGAGTATCTCCCGCAGGGAAGCTGCTACCATCAAATGTTTGCCCTCTTTAGACTCCCCTCTGGAAGCGCTTTCACTGCAAGCTGCAGATTCCCTCCTAACAGCAAGCTTTAGGATAGGGTACTGAATTGTAACTTACTTTCGCCTAATAATGCGATTTTGGCAAAGAGATTATCTCCCACAGGGAAGCTGCTACCATCAAATGTTTGCCCTCGTTAGACTCCCCTCTGGAAGCGCTTTCACTGCAAGCTGCAGATTCCCTCCTAACAGCAAGATTTAGGATAGGGTACTTAATTGTAACTTAACTGCGGCTAATAAGGCGATTGTGGCAAAGAGAGTATCTCCCGCAGGGAAGCTGTTACCATCAAATGTTTGCCCTCATTAGACTCCCCTCTGGAAGCGCTTTCACTGCAAGCTTCAGATTCCCTCCTAACAGCAAGTTTTAGGATAGGGTACTGAATTGTAACTTAACTGCGTCTAATACGGCAAAATTGGAAAAGAGATTATCTCCCGCAGGGAAGCTGCTACCATCAAATGTTTGCCCTCATTACACTCCCCTCTGGAAGCGCTTTCACTGCAAGCTGCAGATTCCCTCCTAACAGCAAGCTTTAGGATAGGGTACTGAATTGTAACTTAACTGGGGCTAATAAGGCGATTATGGCAAAGAGAGTATCTCCCGCAGGGAAGCTGCTACCATCAAATGTTTGCCCTCATTAGACTCCCCTCTGGAAGCGCTTTCACTGCAAGCTGCAGATTCCCTCCTAACAGCAAGCTTTAGGATGGGGTACTGAATTGTAACTTAACTGGGGCTAATAAGGCGATTTTGGCAAAGAGAGTATCTCCCGCAGGGAAGCTGCTACCATCAAATGTTTGCCCTCATTAGACTCCCCTCTGGAAGCGCTTTCACTGCAAGCTGCAGATTCCCTCCTAACAGCAAGCTTTAGGATAGGCTACTGAATTGTAACTTACTTTCGCCTAATAATGCGATTTTGGCAAAGAGAGTATCTCCCGCAGGGAAGCTGCTACCATCAAATGTTTGCCCTCCTTAGACTCCCCTCTGGAAGCGCTTTCACTGCAAGCTGCAGATTCCCTCCTAACAGCAAGCTTTAGGATAGGGTACTGAATTGTAACTTACTTTCGCCTAATAATGCGGTTTTGGCAAAGAGAGTATCTCCCGCAGGGAAGCTGCTACCATCAAATGTTTGCCCTCATTAGACTCCCCTCTGGAAGCGCTTTCACTGCAAGCTGCAGATTCCCTCCTAACAGCAAGCTTTAGGATAGGGTACTGAATTGTAACTTACTTTCGCCTAATAATGCGATTTTGGCAAAGAGAGTATCTCCCGCAGGGAAGCTGCTACCATCAAATGTTTGCCCTCATTAGACTCCCCTCTGGAAGCGCATTCACTGCAAGCTGCAGATTCCCTCCTAACAGCAAGCTTTAGGATAGGGTACTGAATTGTAACTTACTTTCACCTAATAATGCGATTTTGGCAAAGAGAGTATCTCCCGCAGGGAAGCTGCTACCATCAAATGTTTGCCCTCGTTAGACTCCCCTCTGGAAGCGTTTTCACTGCAAGCTGCAGATTCCCTCCTAACAGCAAGCTTTAGGATAGTGTACTGAATTGTATCTTAATTTCGCCCAATAATGCGATTTTGGCAAAGAGAGTATCTCCCGCAGGGAAGCTGATAACATCAAATGTTTGCCCTCATTACACTCCCCTCTGGAAGCGCTTTCACTGCAAGCTGCTGATTCCCTCCTAACAGCAAGCTTTAGGATAGGGTACTGAATTGTAACTTAACTGCGGCTAATAAGGCGATTTTGGCAAAGAGAATATCTCCCGCAGGGAAGCTGCTACCATCAAATGTTTGCCCTCATTAGACTCCCCTCTGGAAGCGCTTTCACTGCAAGGTGCAGATTCCCTCCTAACAGCAAGCTTTAGGACAGGGTACTTTATAGTAACTTACTTTCGCATAATAATGCGATTTTGGCAAAGAGAGTATCTCCCGCAGGGAAGCTGCTACCATCAAATGTTTGCCCTCATTAGACTCCCCTCTGGAGGCGCTTTCACTGCAAGCTGCAGATTCTCTCCTAACAGCAAGCTTTAGGATAGGGTACTGAATTGTAACTTACTTTCGCCTAATAATGCGATTTTGGCAAAGAGAGTATCTCCCGCAGGGAAGCTGCTACCATCAAATGCTGGCTCTCGTTAGACTCCCCTCTGGAAGCGCTTTCACTGCAAGCTGCAGATTCCCTCCTAACAGCAAGCTTTAGGATAGGGTACTGAATTGTAACTTAACTGCGGCTAATAATGCGATTTTGGCAAAGAGGATATCTCCCGCAGGGAAGCTGCTACCATCAAATGTTTGCCCTCATTAGACTCCCCTCTGGAAGCGCTTTCACTGCAAGCTGCAGATTCCCTCCTAGCAGCAAGCTTTAGCATAGGGTACTGAATTGTAATTTAACTGAGGCTAATAAGGCGATTTTGGCAAAGAGAATATCTCCCGCAGGGAAGATGTTACCATCAAATGTTTGCCCTCATTAGACTCCCCTCTGGAAGCGCTTTCACTGCAAGCTGCAGATTCCCTCCTAACAGCAAGCTTTAGGATAGGGTACTGAATTGTAACTTAACTGCGGCTAATAATGCGATTTTGGCAAAGAGGATATCTCCCGCAGGGAAGCTGCTACCATCAAATGTTTGCCCTCATTAGACTCCCCTCTGGAAGCGCTTTCACTGCAAGCTGCAGATTCCCTCCTAACAGCAAGCTTTAGGATAGGGTACTGAATTGTAACTTACTTTCGCCTAATAAGGCGATTTTGGCAAAGAGAGTATCTCCCGCAGGGAAGCTGCTACCATCAAATGTTTGCCCTCATTAGACTCCCCTCTGGAAGCGCTTTCACTGCAAGCTGCAGATTCCCTCCTAACAGCAAGCTTTAGGATAGGGTACTGAATTGTAACTTAACTGCGGCTAATAAGGCGATTGTGGCAAAGAGGATATCTCCCGCAGGGAAGCTGCTACCATCAAATGTTTGCCCTCATTAGACTCCCCTCTGGAAGCGCTTTCACTGCAAGCTGCAGATTCCCTCCTAACAGCAAGCTTTAGGATAGGGTACTGAATTGTAACTTACTTTCGCCTAATAATGCGATTTTGGCAAAGAGAGTATCTCCCGCAGGGAAGCTGCTACCATCAAATGTTTGCCCTCATTAGACTCCCCTCTGGAAGCGCTTTCACTGCAAGCTGCAGATTCCCTCCTAACAGCAAGCTTTAGGATAGGGTACTGAATTGTAACTTACTTTCGCATAATAATGCTATTTTGGCAAAGAGAGTATCTCCCGCATGGAAGCTGCTACCATCAAATGTTTGCCCTCATTAGACTCCCCTCTGGAAGCGCTTTCACTGCAAGCTGCAGATTCCCTCCTAACAGCAAGCTTTAGGATAGGGTACTGAATTGTAACTTACTTTCGCCTAATAATGCGATTTTGGCAAAGAGAGTATCTCCCGCAGGGAAGCTGCTACCATCAAATGTTTGCCCTCATTAGACTCTCCTCTGGAAGCGCTTTCACTGCAAGCTGCAGATTCCCTCCTAACAGCAAGCTTTAGGATAGGGTACTGAATTGTAACTTAACTGCGGCTAATAAGGCTATTTTGGCAAAGAGAATATCTCCCGCAGGGAATCTGCTACCATCAAATGTTTGCCCTCATTAGACTCCCCTCTGGAAGTGCTTTCACTGCAAGCTGCAGATTCCCTCCTAACAGCAAGCTTTAGGATAGGGTACTGAATTGAAACTTACTTTCGCATAATAATGCGATTTTGGCAAAGAGAGTATCTCCCGCAGGGAAGCTGCTACCATCAAATGTTTGCCCTCATTAGACTCCCCTCTGCAAGTGCTTTCACTGCAAGCTGCAGATTCCCTCCTAACAGCAAGCTTTAGGATAGGGTACTGAATTGTAACTTACTTTCGCCTAATATTACGATTTTTGCAAAGAGATTATCTCCCGCAGGGAAGCTGCTACCATCAAATGTTTGCCCTCCTTAGACTCCCCTCTGGAAGCGCTTTCACTGCAAGCTGCAGATTCCCTCCTAACAGCAAGCTTTAGGATAGGGTACTGAATTGAATCTTAACTAGGGCTAATAATGCGATTTGGCAAAGAAAGTATCTCCCGCAGGGAAGCTGCTACCATCAAATGTTTGCCCTCCTTAGACTCCCCTCTGGAAGCGCTTTCACTGCAAGCTGCAGATTCCCTCCTAACAGCAAGCTTTAGGATAGGGTACTGAATTGTAACTTAACTGCGGCTAATAAGGGAAAAATGGCAAAGAGATTATCTCCCGCAGGGAAGCTGCTACCATCAAATGTTTGCCCTCGTTAAACTCCCCTCTGGAAGCGCTTTCACTGCAAGCTGCAGATTCCCTCCTAACAGCAAGCTTTAGGATAGGGTACTGAATTGTAACTTATCTGCGGCTAATAGGGCGATTTTGGCAAAGAGAGTATCTCCCGCAGGGAAGCTGCTACCATCAAATGTTTGCCCTCATTAGACTCCCCTCTGGAAGCGCTTTCACTGCAAGCTGCAGATTCCCTCCTAACAGCAAGCTTTAGGATAGGGTACTGAATTGTAACTTAACTGCGGCTAATAATGCGATTTTGGCAAAGAGAGTATCTCCCGCAGGGAAGCTGCTACCATCAAATGTTTGCCCTCATTAGACTCCCCTCTGGAAGCGCTTTCACTGCAAGCTGCAGATTCCCTCCTAACAGCAAGCTTTAGGATAGGGTACTGAATTGTAACTTACTTTCGCCGAATAATGCGATTTTGGCAAAGAGAGTATCTCCCGCAGGGAAGCTGCTACCATCAAATGTTTGCCCTCATTAGACTCCCCTCTGGAAGCGCTTTCACTGCAAGCTGCAGATTCCCTCCTAACAGCAAGCTTTAGGATAGGGTACTGAATTGTAACTTAACTGCGTCTAATAGAGCGATTTTGGCAAAGAGAGTATCTCCCGCAGGGAAGCTGCTACCATCAAATGTTTGCCCTCATTAGACTCCCCTCTGGAAGCGCTTTCACTGCAAGCTTCAGATTCCCTCCTAACAGCAAGTTTTAGGATAAGGTACTGAATTGTATCTTAAGTGCGGCTAATAATGCGATTTTGGCAAAGAGAATATCTCCCGCAGGGAAGCTGCTACCATCAAATGTTTGCCCTCATTAGACTCCCCTCTGGAAGCGCTTTCACTGCAAGCTGCAGATTCCCTCCTAACAGCAAGCTTTAGGATAGGGTACTGAATTGAATCTTACTTTCGCTTATTAATGCGATTTTGGCAAAGAGAGTATCTCCCGCAGGGAAGCTGCTACCATCAAATGTTTGCCCTCATTAGACTCCCCTCTGGAAGCGCTTTCACTGCAAGCTGCAGATTCCCTCCTAACAGCAAGCTTTAGGATAGGGTACTGAATTGTAACTTACTTTCGCCTAATAATGCGATTTTGGCAAAGAGAGTATCTCCCGCAGGGAAGCTGCTACCATCAAATGTTTGCCCTCATTAGACTCCCCTCTGGAAGCGCTTTCACTGCAAGCTTCAGATTCCCTCCTAACAGCAAGCTTTAGGATAGGGTACTGAATTGTAACTTACTTTCGCCTAATAATGTGATTTTGACAAAGAGAGTATCTCCCGCAGGGAAGCTGCTACCATCAAATGTTTGCCCTCGTTAGACTCCCCTCTGGAAGCGCTTTCACTGCAAGCTGCAGATTCCCTCCTAACAGCAAGCTTTAGGATAGGGTACTGAATTGTAATTTAACTGCGGCTAATAAGGCGATTGTGGCAAAGAGAATATCTCCCGCAGGGAAGCTGTTACCATCAAATGTTTGCCCTCATTAGACTCCCCTCTGGAAGCGCTTTCACTGCAAGCTTCAGATTCCCTCCTAACAGCAAGTTTTAGGATAGGGTACTGAATTCTATCTTAACTGCGGCTAATAAGGCAAAAATGGAAAAGAGATTTTATCCCGCATGGAAGCTGCTACCATCAAATGTTTGCCCTCGTTAGACTCACCTCTGGAAGCGCTTTCACTGCAAGCTGCAGATTCCCTCCTAACAGCAAGCTTTAGGATAGGGTACTGAATTGTAACTTAATTTCGCCTAATAATGCGATTTTGTCAAAGAGAGTATCTCCCGCAGGGAAGCTGCTACCATCAAACGTTTGCCCTCGTTAGACTCCCCTCCGGAAGCGCTTTCACTGCAAGCTGCAGATTCCCTCCTAACAGCAAGCTTTAGGATAGGGTACTGAATTGTAACTTACTTTCGCCTAATAATGCGATTATGGCAAAGAGAGTATCTCCCGCAGGGAAGCTGCTACCATCAAATGTTTGCCCTCGTTAGACTCCCCTCTGGAAGCGCTTTCACTGCAAGCTGCAGATTCCCTCCTAACAGCAAGCTTTAGGATAGGGTACTGAATTGTAACTTAACTGGGGCTAATAATGCGATTTTTGTAAAGAGACTATCTCCCGCAGGGAAGCTGCTACCATCAAATGTTTGCCCTCCTTAGACTCCCCTCTGGAAGCGCTTTCACTGCAAGCTGCAGATTCCCTCCTAACAGCTAGCTTTAGGATAGGGTACTGAATTGTAACTTAACTGCGGCTAATAAGGCGATTTTGGCAAAGAGAATATCTCCCGCAGGGAAGCTGTTACCATCAAATGTTTGCCCTCATTAGATTCCCCTCTGGAAGCGCTTTCACTGCAAGCTGCAGATTCCCTCCTAACAGCAAGCTTTAGGATAGGGTACTGAATTGTAACTTAACTGCGGCTAATAAGGCAAAATTGGAAAAGGGATTATATCCCGCAGGGAAGCTGCTACCATCAAATGTTTGCCCTCGTTAGACTCCCCTCTGGAAGCGCTTTCACTGCAAGCTGCAGATTCCCTCCTAACAGCAAGCTTTAGGATAGGGTACTGAATTGTATCTTACTTTCGCATAATAATGCGATTTTGGCAAAGAGAGTATCTCCCATAGGGAAGCTGCTACCATCAAATGTTTGCCCTCATTAGACTCCCCTCTGGAAGCGCTTTCACTGCAAGCTGCAGATTCCCTCCTAACAGCAAGCTTTAGGATAGGGTACTGAATTGTAACTTACTTTCG
The DNA here is from genome assembly GCF_032191515.1 of Phaenicophaeus curvirostris. NCBI lineage: Eukaryota > Metazoa > Chordata > Aves > Cuculiformes > Cuculidae > Phaenicophaeus > Phaenicophaeus curvirostris. Next base: position 112,941 of record NW_027206817.1, read on the forward strand.
TCTAATAATGCGATTTTGGAAAAGAGAGTATCTCCCGCAGGGAAGCTGCTACCATCAAATGTTTGCCCTCATTAGACTCCCCTCTGGAAGCGCTTTCACTGCAAGCTGCAGATTCCCTCCTAACAGCAAGCTTTAGGATAGGGTACTGAATTGTAACTTAAGTGCGGCTAATAAGGCAAAATAGGAAAAGAGATTATATCCCGCAGGGAAGCTGCTACCATCAAATGTTTACCCTCGTTAGACTCCCCTCTGGAAGCGCTTTCACTGCAAGCTGCAGATTCCCTCCTAACAGCAAGCTTTAGGATTGGGTACTGAATTGTATCTTACTTTCTCCTAATAATGCGATTTTGGCAAAGAGAGTATCTCCCGCAGGGAAGCTGCTACCATCAAACGTTTGCCCTCGTTAGACTCCCCTCCGGAAGCGCTTTCACTGCAAGCTGCAGATTCCCTCCTAACAGCAAGCTTTAGGATAGGGTACTGAATTGTAACTTACTTTCGCATAATAATGCGATTTTGGCAAAGAGAGTATCTCCCGCAGGGAAGCTGCTACCATCAAATGTTTGCCCTCATTAGACTCCCCTCTGGAAGCGCTTTCACTGCAAGCTGCAGATTCCCTCCTAACAGCAAGCTTTAGGATAGGGTACTGAATTGTAACTTAACTGCGGATAATAAGGCAAAATTGGAAAAGAGATTATATCCCGCAGGGAAGCTTCTACCATCAAATGTTTGCCCTCATTAGACTCCCCTCTGGAAGCGCTTTCACTGCAAGCTGCAGATTCCCTCCTAACAGCAAGCTTTAGGATAGGGTACTGAATTGTAACTTAACTGCGGCTAATAGGGCGATTTTGGCAAAGAGAGTATCTCCCGCAGGGAAGCTGCTACCATCAAATGTTTGCCCTCGTTAGACTCCCCTCTGGAAGCGCTTTCACTGCAAGCTGCAGATTCCCTCCTAACAGCAAGCTTTAGGATAGGGTACTGAATTGTAACTTACTTTCGCCTAATAATGCGATTTTGGCAAAGAGAGTATCTCCCGCAGGGAAGCTGCTACCATCAAATGTTTGCCCTCATTAGACTCCCCTCTGGAAGCGCTTTCACTGCAAGCTGCAGATTCCCTCCTAACAGCAAGCTTTAGGATAGGGTACTGAATTGTAACTTACTTTCGCATAATAATGCACTTTTGGAAAAGAGAGTATCTCCCGCAGGGAAGCTGCTACCATCAAATGTTTGCCCTCATTAGACTCCCCTCTGGAAGCGCTTTCACTGCAAGCTGCAGATTCCCTCCTAACAGCAAGCTTTAGGATAGGGTACTGAATTGTAACTTACTTTCGCCTAATAATGCGATTTTGGCAAAGAGAGTATCTCCCGCAGGGAAGCTGCTACCATCAAATGTTTGCCCTCATTAGACTCCCCTCTGGAAGCGCTTTCACTGCAAGCTGCAGATTCCCTCCTAACAGCAAGCTTTAGGATAGGGTACTGAATTGAAACTTACTTTCGCCTAATAATGCGATTTTGGCAAAGAGAGTATCTCCCGCAGGGAAGCTGCTACCATCAAATATTTGCCCTCATTAGACTCCCCTCTGGAAGCGTTTTCACTGCAAGCTGCAGATTCCCTCCTAACAGCAAGCTTTAGGATAGGGTACTGAATTGTAACTTACTTTCGCCTAATATTGCGATTTTTGCAAAGAGATTATCTCCCGCAGGGAAGCTGCTACCATCAAATGTTTGCCCTCATTAGACTCCCCTCTGGAAGCGCTTTCACTGCAAGCTGCAGATTCCCTCCTAACAGCAAGCTTTAGGATAGGGTACTGAATTGTAACTTACTTTCGCCTAATAATGCGATTTTGGCAAAGAGAGTATCTCCCGCAGGGAAGCTGCTACCATCAAATGTTTGCCCTCCTTAGACTCCCCTCTGGAAGCGCTTTCACTGCAAGCTGCAGATTCCCTCCTAACAGCAAGCTTTAGGATAGGGTACTGAATTGTATCTTAACTGGGGCTAATAATGCGATTTTGGTAAAGAGAGTATCTCCCGCAGGGAAGCTGCTACCATCAAATGTTTGCCCTCCTTAGACTCCCCTCTGGAAGCGCTTTCACTGCAAGCTGCAGATTCCCTCCTAACAGCAAGCTTTAGGATAGGGTACTGAATTGTAACTTACTTTCGCCTAATAATGCGATTTTGGCAAAGAGAGTATCTCCCGCAGGGAAGCTGCTACCATCAAATGTTTGCCCTCATTAGACTCCCCTCTGGAAGCGCTTTCACTGCAAGCTGCAGATTCCCTCCTAACAGCAAGCTTTAGGATAGGGTACAGAATTGTAACTTAACTGCGGCTAATAAGGCGATTTTGGCAAAGAGAATATCTCCCGCAGGGAAGCTGCTACCATCAAATGTTTGCCCTCATTAGACTCCCCTCTGGAAGCGCTTTCACTGCAAGCTGCAGATTCCCTCCTAACAGCAAGCTTTAGGATAGGGTACTGAATTGAAACTTACTTTCGCCTAATAATGCGATTTTGGCAAAGAGAGTATCTCCCGCAGGGAAGCTGCTACCATCAAATATTTGCCCTCATTAGACTCCCCTCTGGAAGCGTTTTCACTGCAAGCTGCAGATTCCCTCCTAACAGCAAGCTTTAGGATAGGGTACTGAATTGTAACTTACTTTCGCCTAATATTGCGATTTTTGCAAAGAGATTATCTCCCGCAGGGAAGCTGCTACCATCAAATGTTTGCCCTCATTAGACTCCCCTCTGGAAGCGCTTTCACTGCAAGCTGCAGATTCCCTCCTAACAGCAAGCTTTAGGATAGGGTACTGAATTGTAACTTACTTTCGCCTAATAATGCGATTTTGGCAAAGAGAGTATCTCCCGCAGGGAAGCTGCTACCATCAAATGTTTGCCCTCCTTAGACTCCCCTCTGGAAGCGCTTTCACTGCAAGCTGCAGATTCCCTCCTAACAGCAAGCTTTAGGATAGGGTACTGAATTGTAACTTACTTTCGCCTAATAATGCGATTTTGGCAAAGAGAGTATCTCCCGCAGGGAAGCTGCTACCATCAAATGTTTGCCCTCATTAGACTCCCCTCTGGAAGCGCTTTCACTGCAAGCTGCAGATTCCCTCCTAACAGCAAGCTTTAGGATAGGCTACTGAATTGTAACTTAACTGCGGCTAATGTGGCGATTTTGGCAAAGAGACTATCTCCCGCAGGGAAGCTGCTACCATCAAATGTTTGCCCTCATTAGACTCCCCTCTGGAAGCGCTTTCACTGCAAGCTGCAGATTCCCTCCTAACAGCAAGCTTTAGGATAGGGTACAGAATTGTAACTTAACTGCGGCTAATAAGGCGATTTTGGCAAAGAGAATATCTCCCGCAGGGAAGCTGCTACCATCAAATGTTTGCCCTCATTAGACTCCCCTCTGGAAGCGTTTTCACTGCAAGCTGCAGATTCCCTCCTAACAGCAAGCTTTAGGATAGGGTACTGAATTGTAACTTAACTGGGGCTAATAAGGCGATTTTGGCAAAGAGAGTATCTCCCGCAGGGAAGCTGCTACCATCAAATGTTTGCCCTCATTAGACTCCCCTCTGAAATCGCTTTCACTGCAAGCTGCAGATTCCCTCCTAACAGCAAGCTTTAGGATAGGGTACTGAATTGTAACTTACTTTCGCCTAATAATGCGATTTTGGCAAAGAGAGTATCTCCCGCAGGGAAGCTGCTACCATCAAATGTTTGCCCTCATTAGACTCCCCTCTGGAAGCGCTTTCACTGCAAGCTGCAGATTCCCTCCTAACAGCAAGCTTTAGGATAGGGTACTGAATTGAAACTTACTTTCGCCTAATAATGCGATTTTGGCAAAGAGAGTATCTCCCGCAGGGAAGCTGCTACCATCAAATATTTGCCCTCATTAGACTCCCCTCTGGAAGCGTTTTCACTGCAAGCTGCAGATTCCCTCCTAACAGCAAGCTTTAGGATAGGGTACTGAATTGTAACTTACTTTCGCCTAATATTGCGATTTTTGCAAAGAGATTATCTCCCGCAGGGAAGCTGCTACCATCAAATGTTTGCCCTCATTAGACTCCCCTCTGGAAGCGCTTTCACTGCAAGCTGCAGATTCCCTCCTAACAGCAAGCTTTAGGATAGGGTACTGAATTGTAACTTACTTTCGCCTAATAATGCGATTTTGGCAAAGAGAGTATCTCCCGCAGGGAAGCTGCTACCATCAAATGTTTGCCCTCCTTAGACTCCCCTCTGGAAGCGCTTTCACTGCAAGCTGCAGATTCCCTCCTAACAGCAAGCTTTAGGATAGGGTACTGAATTGTAACTTAACTGGGGCTAATAATGCGATTTTGGTAAAGAGAGTATCTCCCGCAGGGAAGCTGCTACCATCAAATGTTTGCCCTCCTTAGACTCCCCTCTGGAAGCGCTTTCACTGCAAGCTGCAGATTCCCTCCTAACAGCAAGCTTTAGGATAGGGTACTGAATTGTAACTTACTTTCGCCTAATAATGCGATTTTGGCAAAGAGAGTATCTCCCGCAGGGAAGCTGCTACCATCAAATGTTTGCCCTCATTAGACTCCCCTCTGGAAGCGCTTTCACTGCAAGCTGCAGATTCCCTCCTAACAGCAAGCTTTAGGATAGGGTACTGAATTGTAACTTAACTGCGGCTAATAAGGCGATTTTGGCAAAGAGAATATCTCCCGCAGGGAAGCTGCTACCATCAAATGTTTGCCCTCATTAGACTCCCCTCTGGAAGCGCTTTCACTGCAAGCTGCAGATTCCCTCCTAACAGCAAGCTTTAGGATAGGGTACTGAATTGAAACTTACTTTCGCCTAATAATGCGATTTTGGCAAAGAGAGTATCTCCCGCAGGGAAGCTGCTACCATCAAATATTTGCCCTCATTAGACTCCCCTCTGGAAGCGTTTTCACTGCAAGCTGCAGATTCCCTCCTAACAGCAAGCTTTAGGATAGGGTACTGAATTGTAACTTACTTTCGCCTAATATTGCGATTTTTGCAAAGAGATTATCTCCCGCAGGGAAGCTGCTACCATCAAATGTTTGCCCTCATTAGACTCCCCTCTGGAAGCGCTTTCACTGCAAGCTGCAGATTCCCTCCTAACAGCAAGCTTTAGGATAGGGTACTGAATTGTAACTTACTTTCGCCTAATAATGCGATTTTGGCAAAGAGAGTATCTCCCGCAGGGAAGCTGCTACCATCAAATGTTTGCCCTCCTTAGACTCCCCTCTGGAAGCGCTTTCACTGCAAGCTGCAGATTCCCTCCTAACAGCAAGCTTTAGGATAGGGTACTGAATTGTAACTTACTTTCGCCTAATAATGCGATTTTGGCAAAGAGAGTATCTCCCGCAGGGAAGCTGCTACCATCAAATGTTTGCCCTCATTAGACTCCCCTCTGGAAGCGCTTTCACTGCAAGCTGCAGATTCCCTCCTAACAGCAAGCTTTAGGATAGGCTACTGAATTGTAACTTAACTGCGGCTAATGTGGCGATTTTGGCAAAGAGACTATCTCCCGCAGGGAAGCTGCTACCATCAAATGTTTGCCCTCATTAGACTCCCCTCTGGAAGCGCTTTCACTGCAAGCTGCAGATTCCCTCCTAACAGCAAGCTTTAGGATAGGGTACAGAATTGTAACTTAACTGCGGCTAATAAGGCGATTTTGGCAAAGAGAATATCTCCCGCAGGGAAGCTGCTACCATCAAATGTTTGCCCTCATTAGACTCCCCTCTGGAAGCGTTTTCACTGCAAGCTGCAGATTCCCTCCTAACAGCAAGCTTTAGGATAGGGTACTGAATTGTAACTTAACTGGGGCTAATAAGGCGATTTTGGCAAAGAGAGTATCTCCCGCAGGGAAGCTGCTACCATCAAATGTTTGCCCTCATTAGACTCCCCTCTGAAATCGCTTTCACTGCAAGCTGCAGATTCCCTCCTAACAGCAAGCTTTAGGATAGGGTACTGAATTGTAACTTACTTTCGCCTAATAATGCGATTTTGGCAAAGAGAGTATCTCCCGCAGGGAAGCTGCTACCATCAAATGTTTGCCCTCATTACACTCCCCTCTGGAAGCGCTTTCACTGCAAGCTGCAGATTCCCTCCTAACAGCAAGCTTTAGGATAGGGTACTGAATTGTAACTTAACTGCGGCTAATAAGGCGATTGTGGCAAAGAGAATATCTCCCGCAGGGAAGCTGTTACCATCAAATGTTTGCCCTCATTAGACTCCCCTCTGGAAGCGCTTTCACTGCAAGCTTCAGATTCCCTCCTAACAGCAAGCTTTAGGATAGGGTACTGAATTCTATCTTAACTGCGGCTAATAAGGCAAAAATGGAAAAGAGATTTTATCCCGCATGGAAGCTGCTACCATCAAATATTTGCCCTCGTTAGACTCACCTCTGGAAGCGCTTTCACTGCAAGCTGCAGATTCCCTCCTAACAGCAAGCTTTAGGATAGGGTACTGAATTGTAACTTACTTTCGCCTAATAATGCGATTTTGGCAAAGAGAGTATCTCCCGCAGGGAAGCTGCTACCATCAAATGTTTGCCCTCGTTAGACTCCCCTCTGGAAGCGCTTTCACTGCAAGCTGCAGATTCCCTCCTAACAGCAAGCTTTAGGATAGGGTACTGAATTGTAACTTAACTGGGGCTAATAATGCGATTTTGGTAAAGAGAGTATCTCCCGCAGGGAAGCTGCTACCATCAAATGTTTGCCCTCCTTAGACTCCCCTCTGGAAGCGCTTTCACTGCAAGCTGCAGATTCCCTCCTAACAGCTAGCTTTAGGATAGGGTACTGAATTGTAACTTAACTGCGGCTAATAAGGCAAAATTGGAAAAGAGATTATATCCCGCAGGGAAGCTGCTACCATCAAATGTTTGCCCTCGTTAGACTCCCCTCTGGAAGCGCTTTCACTGCAAGCTGCAGATTCCCTCCTAACAGCAAGCTTTAGGATAGGGTACTGAATTGTAACTTACTTTCGCATAATAATGCGATTTTGGCAAAGAGAGTATCTCCCGCAGGGAAGCTGCTACCATCAAATGTTTGCCCTCATTAGACTCCCCTCTGGAAGCGCTTTCACTGCAAGCTGCAGATTCCCTCCTAACAGCAAGCTTTAGGATAGGGTACTGAATTGTAACTTACTTTCGCCTAATAATGCGATTTTGGCAAAGAGAGTATCTCCCGCAGGGAAGCTGCTACCATCAAATGTTTGCCCTCATTAGACTCCCCTCTGGAAGCGCTTTCACTGCAAGCTTCAGATTCCCTCCTAACAGCAAGCTTTAGGATAGGGTACTGAATTGTAACTTAACTGCGGCTAATAAGGCAAAATAGGAAAAGAGATTATATCCCGCAGGGAAGCTGCTACCATCAAATGTTTCCCCTCGTTAGACTCCCCTCTGGAAGCGCTTTCACTGCAAGCTGCAGATTCCCTCCTAACAGCAAGCTTTAGGATAGGGTACTGAATTGTAACTTACTTTCGCCTAATAATGCGATTTTGGCAAAGAGAGTATCTCCCGCAGGGAAGCTGCTACCATCAAACGTTTGCCCTCGTTAGACTCCCCTCCGGAAGCGCTTTCACTGCAAGCTGCAGATTCCCTCCTAACAGCAAGCTTTAGGATAGGGTACTGAATTGTAACTTACTTTCGCATAATAATGCGATTTTGGCAAAGAGAGTATCTCCCGCAGGGAAGCTGCTACCATCAAATGTTTGCCCTCATTAGACTCCCCTCTGGAAGCGCTTTCACTGCAAGCTGCAGATTCCCTCCTAACAGCAAGCTTTAGGATAGGGTACTGAATTGTAACTTACTTTCGCCTAATAATGCGATTTTGGCAAAGAGAGTATCTCCCGCAGGGAAGCTGCTACCATCAAATGTTTGCCCTCATTAGACTCCCCTCTGGAAGCGCTTTCACTGCAAGCTGCAGATTCCCTCCTAACAGCAAGCTTTAGGATAGGGTACTGAATTGTAACTTAACTGCGGCTAATAAGGAGATTTTGGGAAAGAGAATATCTCCCGCAGGGAAGCTGCTACCATCAAATGTTTGCCCTCATTAGACTCCCCTCTGGAAGCGCTTTCACTGCAAGCTGCAGATTCCCTCCTAACAGCAAGCTTTAGGATAGGGTACTGAATTGTAACTTACTTTCGCCTAATAAGGCGATTTTGGCAAAGAGAGTATCTCCCGCAGGGAAGCTGCTACCATCAAATGTTTGCCCTCATTAGACTTCCCTCTGGAAGCGCTTTCACTGCAAGCTGCAGATTCCCTCCTAACAGCAAGCTTTAGGATAGGGTACTGAATTGTAACTTACTTTCGCATAATAATGCGATTTTGGCAAAGAGAGTATCTCCCGCAGGGAAGCTGCTACCATCAAATGTTTGCCCTCATTAGACTCCCCTCTGGAAGCGTTTTCACTGCAAGCTGCAGATTCCCTCCTAACAGCAAGCTTTAGGATAGTGTACTGAATTGTAACATACTTTCGCCTAATATTTCGATTTTGCAAAGAGGTTATCTCCCGCAGGGAAGCTGCTTCCATCCAATGTTTGCCCTCCTTAGACTCCCCTCTGGAAGCGCTTTCACTGCAAGCTGCAGATTCCCTCCTAACAGCAAGCTTTAGGATAGGGTACTGAATTGAATCTTAACTAGGGCTAATAAGGCGATATGGCAAAGAAAGTATCTCCAGCAGGGAAGCTGCTACCATCAAATGTTTGCCCTCATTAGACTCCCCTCTGGAAGCGCTTTCACTGCAAGCTGCAGATTCCCTCCTAACAGCAAGCTTTAGGATAGGGTACTGAATTGTAACTTACTTTCGCCTAATAAGGCGATTTTGGCAAAGAGAGTATCTCCCGCAGGGAAGCTGCTACCATCAAATGTTTGCCCTCGTTATACTCCCCTCTGGAAGCGCTTTCACTGCAAGCTGCAGATTCCCTCCTAACAGCAAGCTTTAGGATAGGGTACTGAATTGTATCTTACTTTCGCCTAATAATGCGATTTTGGCAAAGAGAGTATCTCCCGCAGGGAAGCTGCTACCATCAAATGTTTGCCCTCATTAGACTTCCCTCTGGAAGCGCTTTCACTGCAAGCTGCAGATTCCCTCTAAACAGCAAGCTTTAGGATAGTGTACTGAATTGTAACTTACTTTCGCCTAATAATGCGATTTTGGAAAAGAGAGTATCTCCCACAGAGAAGCTGCTACCATCAAACGTTTGCCCTCGTTAGACTCCCCTCTGGAAGCGCTTTCACTGCAAGCTTCAGATTCCCTCCTAAGAGCAAGCTTTAGGATAGGGTACTGAATTGTAACTTAACTGCGGCTAATAAGGCGATTTTGGCAAAGAGAATATCTCCCGCAGGGAAGCTGTTACCATCAAATGTTTGCCCTCATTAGACTCCCCTCTGGTAGCGCTTTCACTGCAAGCTTCAGATTCCCTCCTAAGAGCAAGCTTTAGGATAGTGTACTGAATTGTAACTTAACTGCAGCTAATAAGGCAAAATTGGCAAAGAGATTATCTCCCGCAGGGAAGCTGCTACCATCAAATGTTTGCCCTCATTAGACTCCCCTCTGGAAGCGCTTTCACTGCAAGCTGCAGATTCCCTCCTAACAGCAAGCTTTAGGATAGGGTACTGAATTGTAACTTACTTTCGCCTAATAATGCGATTTTGGCAAAGAGAGTATCTCCCGCAGGGAAGCTGCTACCATCAAATGTTTGCCCTCATTAGACTCCCCTCTGGAAGCGCTTTCACTGCAAGCTGCAGATTCCCTCCTAACAGCAAGCTTTAGGATAGGGTACTGAATTGTAACTTACTTTCGCCTAATAATGCGATTTTGGCAAAGAGAGCATCTCCCGCAGGGAAGCTGCTACCATCAAATGTTTGCCCTCCTTAGACTCCCCTCTGGAAGCGCTTTCACTGCAAGCTGCAGATTCCCTCCTAACAGCAAGCTTTAGGATAGGGTACTGAATTGTAACTTACTTTCGCCTAGTAATGCGATTTTGGCAAAGAGAGTATCTCCCGCAGTGAAGCTGCTACCATCAAATGTTTGCCCTCCTTAGACTCCCCTCTGGAAGCGCTTTCACTGCAAGCTGCAGATTCCCTCCTAACAGCAAGATTTAGGATAGGGTACTGAATTGTAACTTAACTGCAGCTAATAAGGCGATTGTGGCAAAGAGAGTATCTCCCACAGGGAAGCTGCTACCATCAAATGTTTGCCCTCATTAGACTCCCCTCTGGAAGCGCTTTCACTGCAAGCTTCAGATTCCCTCCTAACAGCAAGCTTTAGGATAGGGTACTGAATTGTAACTTACTTTCGCCTAATAATGCGATTTTGGCAAAGAGAGTATCTCCCGCAGGGAAGCTGCTACCATCAAATGTTTGCCCTCCTTAGACTCCCCTCTGGAAGCGCTTTCACTGCAAGCTGCAGATTCCCTCCTAACAGCAAGCTTTAGGATAGGGTACTGAATTGTAACTTACTTTCGCCTAATAATGCGATTTTGGCAAAGAGAGTATCTCCCGCAGGGAAGCTGCTACCATCAAATCTTTGACCTCAATAGACTCCCCTCTGGAAGCGCTTTCACTGCAAGCTGCAGATTCCCTCCTAACAGCAAGCTTTAGGATAGGGTACTGAATTGTAACTTAACTGCGGCTAATAAGGCGATTTTGGCAAAGAGAATATCTCCCGCAGGAAAGCTGCTACCATCAAATCTTTGCCCTCATTAGACTCCCCTCTGGAAGCGCTTTCACTGCAAGCTGCAGATTCCCTCCTAACAGCAAGCTTTAGGATAGGGTACTGAATTGAAACTTACTTTCGCATAATAATGCGATTTTGGCAAAGAGAGTATCTCCCGCAGGGAAGCTGCTACCATCAAATGTTTGCCCTCGTTAGACTCCCCTCTTGAAGCGCTTTCACTGCAAGCTGCAGATTCCCTCCTAAGAGCAAGCTTTAGGATAGGGTACTGAATTGAAACTTACTTTCGCCTAATAATGCGATATTGGCAAAGAGAGTATCTCCCGCAGGGAAGCTGCTACCATCAAATGTTTGCCCTCATTAGACTCCCCTCTGGAAGCGCTTTCACTGCAAGCTGCAGATTCCCTCCTAACAGCAAGCTTTAGGATAGGGTACTGAATTGTAACTTACTTTCGCCTAATAATGCGATTTTGGCAAAGAGAGTATCTCCCGCAGGGAAGCTGCTACCATCAAATGTTTGCCCTCATTAGACTCCCCTCTGGAAGCGCTTTCACTGCAAGCTGCAGATTCCCTCCTAACAGCAAGCTTTAGGATAGGGTACTGAATTGAAACTTACTTTCGCATAGTAATGCGATTTTGGCAAAGAGAGTATCTCCCGCAGGGAAGCTGCTACCATCAAATGTTTGCCCTCGTTAGACTCCCCTCTTGACGCGCTTTCACTGCAAGCTGCAGATTCCCTCCTAACAGCAAGCTTTAGGATAGGGTACTGAATTGTAACTTAACTGCGGCTAATAGGGCGATTTTGGCAAAGAGAGTATCTCCCGCAGGGAAGCTGCTACCATCAAATGTTTGCCCTCATTAGACTCCCCTCTGGAAGCGCTTTCACTGCAAGCTGCAGATTCCCTCCTAACAGCAAGCTTTAGGATAGGGTACTGAATTGTAACTTAACTGCGGCTAATAAGGCGATTTTGGCAAAGAGAATATCTCCCGCAGGGAAGCTGCTACCATCAAATGTTTGCCCTCATTAGACTCCCCTCTGGAAGCGCTTTCACTGCAAGCTGCAGATTCCCTCCTAACAGCAAGCTTTAGGATAGGGTACTGAATTGAAACTTACTTTCGCATAATAATGCGATTTTGGCAAAGAGAGTATCTCCCGCAGGGAAGCTGCTACCATCAAATGTTTGCCCTCATTAGACTCCCCTCTGGAAGCGCTTTCACTGCAAGCTGCAGATTCCTTCCTGACAGCAAGCTTTAGGATAGGGTACTGAATTGAAACTTACTTTCGCCTAATAATGCGATTTTGGCAAAGAGATTATCTCCCACAGGGAAGCTGCTACCATCAAATGTTTGCCCTCATTAGACTCCCCTCTGGAAGCGCTTTCACTGCAAGCTGCAGATTCCCTCCTAACAGCAAGCTTTAGGATAGGGTACTGAATTGTAACTTACTTTCGCCTAATAATGCGATTTTGGCAAAGAGAATATCTCCCGCAGGGAAGCTGCTACCATCAAATGTTTGCCCTCATTAGACTCCCCTCTGGAAGCGCTTTCACTGCAAGCTGCAGATTCCCTCCTAACAGCAAGCTTTAGGATAGGGTACTGAATTGTATCTTACTTTCGCCTAATAATGCGATTTTGGCAAAGAGAGTATCTCCCGCAGGGAAGCTGCTACCATCAAATGTTTGCCCTCATTAGACTCCCCTCTGGAAGCGCTTTCACTGCAAGCTGCAGATTCCCTCCTAACAGCAAGCTTTAGGATAGGGTACTGAATTGTAACTTACTTTCGCCTAATAATGAGATTTTGGCAAAGAGAGTATCTCCCGCAGGGAAGCTGCTACCATCAAATGTTTGCCCTCATTAGACTCCCCTCTTGAAGCGCTTTCACTGCAAGCTGCAGATTCCCTCCTAACAGCAAGCTTTAGGATAGGGTACTGAATTGTAACTTATCTGCGGCTAATAAGGCGATTTTTGGAAAGAGATTATCTCCCGCATGGAAGGTGCTACCATCAAATGTTTGCCCTCATTAGACTCCCCTCTGGAAGCGCTTTCACTGCAAGCTGCAGATTCCCTCCTAACAGCAAGCTTTAGGATAGGGTACTGAATTGAAACTTACTTTCGCCTAATAATGCGATTTTGGCAAAGAGAGTATCTCCCGCAGGGAAGCTGCTACCATCAAATGTTTGCCCTCATTAGACTCCCCTCTGGAAGCGCTTTCACTGCAAGCTTCAGATTCCCTCCTAACAGCAAGCTTTAGGATAGGGTACTGAATTGTAACTTACTTTCGCCTAATAATGCGATTTTGGCAAAGAGATTATATCCCGCAGGGAAGCTGCTACCATCAAATGTTTGCCCTCATTAGACTCCCCTCTGGAAGCGCTTTCACTGCAAGCTGCAGATTCCCTCCTAACAGCAAGCTTTAGGATAGGGTACTGAATTGTAACTTAACTGCGGCTAAAAAGGCGATTATTGCAAAGAGAATATCTCCCGCAGGGAAGCTGCTACCATCAAATGTTTGCCCTCATTAGACTCCCCTCTGGAAGCGCTTTCACTGCAAGCTGCAGATTCCCTCCTAACAGCAAGCTTTAGGATAGGGTACTGAATTGAAACTTACTTTCGCCTAATAATGCGATTTTGGCAAAGAGAGTATCTCCCGCAGGGAAGCTGCTACCATCAAATGTTTGCCCTCATTAGACTCCCCTCTGGAAGCGTTTTCACTGCAAGCTGCAGATTCCCTCCTAACAGCAAGCTTTAGGATAGGGTACTGAATTGTATCTTACTTTCGCCTAATAATGCGATTTTTTCAAAGAGATTATCTCCCGCAGGGAAGCTGCTACCATCAAATGTTTGCCCTCATTAGACTCCCCTCTGGAAGCGCTTTCACTGCAAGCTGCAGATTCCCTCCTAACAGCAAGCTTTAGGATAGGGTACTGAATTGAATCTTACTTTCGCCTAATAATACGATTTTGGCAAAGAGACTATCTCCCGCAGGGAAGCTGCTAACATCAAATGTTTGCCCTCATTAGACTCCCCTCTGGAAGCGCTTTCACTGCAAGCTGCAGATTCCCTCCTAACAGCAAGCTTTAGGATAGGGTACTGAATTGAAACTTACTTTCGCCTAATAATGCGATTTTGGCAAAGAGAGTATCTCCCGCAGGGAAGCTGCTACCATCAAATGTTTGCCCTCATTAGACTCCCCTCTGGAAGCGTTTTCACTGCAAGCTGCAGATTCCCTCCTAACAGCAAGCTTTAGGATAGGGTACTGAATTGTAACTTACTTTCGCCTAATAATGCGATTTTTTCAAAGAGATTATCTCCCGCAGGGAAGCTGCTACCATCAAATGTTTGCCCTCATTAGACTCCCCTCTGGAAGAGATTTCACTGCAAGCTGCAGATTCCCTCCTAACAGCAAGCTTTAGGATAGGGTACTGAATTGAATCTTACTTTCGCCTAATAATACGATTTTGTCAAAGAGACTATCTCCCGCAGGGAAGCTGCTACCATCAAATGTTTGCCCTCATTAGACTCCCCTCTGGAAGCGCTTTCACTGCAAGCTGCAGATTCCCTCCTAACAGCAAGCTTTAGGATAGGGTACAGAATTGTAACTTACTTTCGCCTAATAATGCGATTTTGGCAAAGAGAGTATCTCCCGCAGGGAAGCTGCTACCATCAAATGTTTGCCCTCGTTAGACTCCCCTCTGGAAGCGCTTTCACTGCAAGCTGCAGATTCCCTCCTAACAGCAAGCTTTAGGATAGGGTACTGAATTGTAACTTAACTGGGGCTAATAAGGCGATTTTGGCAAAGAGAGTATCTCTCGCAGGGAAGCTGCTACCATCAAATGTTTGCCCTCATTAGACTCCCCTCTGGAAGCGCTTTCACTGCAAGCTGCAGATTCCCTCCTAACAGCAAGCTTTAGGATAGGGTACTGAATTGAAACTTACTTTCGCATAATAATGCGATTTTGGCAAAGAGAGTATCTCCCGCAGGGAAGCTGCTACCATCAAATGTTTGCCCTCCTTAGACTCCCCTCTGGAAGCGCTTTCACTGCAAGCTGCAGATTCCCTCCTAACAGCAAGCTTTAGGGTAGGGTACTGAATTGTAACTTACTTTCGCCTAATAATGCGATTTTGGCAAAGAGAGTATCTCCCACAGGGAAGCTGCTACCATCAAATGTTTGCCCTCATTAGACTCCCCTCTGGAAGCGCTTTCACTGCAAGCTGCAGATTCCCTCCTAACAGCAAGCTTTAGGATAGGGTACTGAATTGTAACTTAACTGCGGCTAATAAGGCGATTTTGGCAAAGAGAATATCTCCCGCAGGGAAGCTGTTACCATCAAATGTTTGCCCTCATTAGACTCCCCTCTGGAAGCACTTTCACTGCAAGCTGCAGATTCCCTCCTAACAGCAAGCTTTAGGATAGGGTACTGAATTGTAACTTACTTTCGCCTAATAATGCGATTTTGGCAAAGAGAGTATCTCCCGCAGGGAAGCTGCTACCATCAAACGTTTGCCCTCATTAGACTCCCCTCCGGAAGCACTTTCACTGCAAGCTGCAGATTCCCTCCTAACAGCAAGCTTTAGGATAGGGTACTGAATTGTAACTTACTTTTGCCTAATAATGCGATATTGGCAAAGAGAGTATCTCCCGCTGGGAAGCTGCTACCATCAAATGTTTGCCCTCGTTATACTCCCCTCTGGAAGCGCTTTCACTGCAAGCTGCAGATTCCCTCCTAACAGCAAGCTTTAGGATAGGGTACTGAATTGAAACTTACTTTCGCCTAATAATGCGATTTTGGCAAAGAGAGTATCTCCCGCAGGGAAGCTGCTACCATCAAATTTTTGCCCTCATTAGACTCCCCTCTGGAAGCGCTTTCACTGCAATCTGCAGATTCCCTCCTAACAGCAAGCTTTAGGATAGGGTACTGAATTGTAACTTAACTGCGGCTAATAAGGCGATTTTGGCAAAGAGAATATCTCCCGCAGGGAAGGTGTTACCATCAAATGTTTGTCCTCATTAGACTCCCCTCTGGAAGCGCTTTCACTGCAAGCTTCAGATTCCCTCCTAACAGCAAGCTTTAGGATAGGGTACTGAATTGTAAATTAACTGCGGCTAATAAGGCAAAATTGGAAAAGAGATTATATCCCGCAGGGAAGCTGCTACCATCAAATATTTGCCCTCGTTAGACTCCCCTCTGGAAGCGCTTTCACTGCAAGCTGCAGATTCCCTCCTAACAGCAAGCTTTAGGATAGGGTACTGAATTGTAACTTAATTTCGCCTAATAATGCGATTTTGGCAAAGAGAGTATCTCCCGCAGGGAAGCTGCTACCATCAAACGTTTGCCCTCATTAGACTCCCCTCCGGAAGCGCTTTCACTGCAATCTGCAGATTCCCTCCTAACAGCAAGCTTTAGGATAGGGTACTGAATTGAAACTTACTTTCGCCTAATAATGCGATTTTGGCAAAGAGAGTATCTCCCGCAGGGAAGCTGCTACCATCAAATGTTTGCCCTCATTAGACTCCCCTCTGGAAGCGCTTTCACTGCAAGCTGCAGATTCCCTCCTAACAGCAAGCTTTAGGATAGGGTACTGAATTGTATCTTAACAGCGGCTTATAAGGCAAAATTGGAAAAGAGATTATATCCCGCAGGGAAGTTTCTAACATCAAATGTTTGCCCTCGTTAGACTCCCCTCTGGAAGTGCTTTCACTGCAAGCTGCAGATTCCCTCCTAACAGCAAGCTTTAGGATAGGGTACTGAATTGAAACTTACTTTTGCCTAATAATGCGATTTTGGCAAAGAGAGTATCTCCCGCAGGGAAGCTGCTACCATCAAATGTTTGCCCTCATTAGACTCCCCTCTGGAAGCGCTTTCACTGCAAGCTGCAGATTCCCTCCTAACAGCAAGCTTTAGGATAGGGTACTGAATTGTAACTTAACTGCGGCTAATAAGGCGATTTTGGCAAAGAGAATATCTCCCGCAGGGAAGCTGCTACCATCAAATATTTGCCCTCATTAGACTCCCCTCTGGAAGCGCTTTCACTGCAAGCTGCAGATTCCCTCCTAACAGCAAGCTTTAGGATAGGGTACTGAATTGAAACTTCCTTTCGCATAGTAATGCGATTTTGGCAAAGAGAGTATCTCCCGCAGGGAAGCTGCTACCATCAAATATTTGCCCTCGTTAGACTCCCCTCTGGAAGCGCTTTCACTGCAAGCTGCAGATTCCCTCCTAACAGCAAGCTTTAGGATAGGGTACTGAATTGAAACTTACTTTCACCTAATAATGCGATTTTGGCAAAGAGAGTATCTCCCGCAGGGAAGCTGCTACCATCAAATATTTGCCCTCATTAGACTCCCTTCTGGAAGCGCTTTCACTGCAAGCTTCAGATTCCCTCCTAACAGCAAGCTTTAGGATAGGGTACTGAATTGTAACTTAACTGCGGCT
Organism: Phaenicophaeus curvirostris; assembly: GCF_032191515.1. NCBI lineage: Eukaryota > Metazoa > Chordata > Aves > Cuculiformes > Cuculidae > Phaenicophaeus > Phaenicophaeus curvirostris. Next base: position 130,040 of record NW_027206817.1, read on the forward strand.
TATAAGGCAAAATTGGAAAAGAGATTATATCCCGCAGGGAAGCCGCTACCATCAAATGTTTGCCCTCGTTAGACTCCCCTCTGGAAGCGCTTTCACTGCAAGCTGCAGATTCCCTCCTAACAGCAAGCTTTAGGATAGGGTACTGAATTGTAACTTAACTGCGGCTAATAGGGCGATTTTGTCAAAGAGAGTATCTCCCGCAGGGAAGCTGCTACCATCAAATGTTTGCCCTCCTTAGACTCCCCTCTGGAAGCGCTTTCACTGCAAGCTGCAGATTCCCTCCTAACAGCAAGCTTTAGGATAGGGTACTGAATTGTAACTTACTTTCGCCTAATAATGCGATTTTGGCAAAGAGAGTATCTCCCGCAGGGAAGCTACTACCACCAAATGTTTGCCCTCATTAGACTCCCGTCTGGAAGCGCTTTGACTGCAAGCTGCAGATTCCCTCCTAACAGCAAGCTTTAGGATAGGGTACTGAATTGTAACTTAACTGCGTCTAATAAGGCGATTTTGGCAAAGAGAATATCTCCCGCAGGAAAGCTGCTACCATCAAATGTTTGCCCTCATTAGACTCCCCTCTGGAAGCGCTTTCACTGCAAGCTGCAGATTCCCTCCTAACAGCAAGCTTTAGGATAGGGTACTGAATTGTAACTTACTTTCGCCTAATAATGCGATTTTGGCAAAGAGATTATCTCCCGCAGGGAAGCTGCTACCATCAAAGGTTTGCCCTCATTAGACTCCCCTCTGGAAGCGCTTTCACTGCAAGCTGCAGATTCCCTCCTAACAGCAAGCTTTAGGATAGGGTACTTAATTGTATCTTAACTGCGGCTAATAAGGCGATTTTGGCAAAGAGAATATCTCCCGCAGGGAAGCTGTTACCATCAAATGTTTGCCCTCATTAGACTCCCCTCTGGAAGCGCTTTCACTGCAAGCTGCAGATTCCCTCCTAACAGCAAGCTTTAGGATAGGGTACTGAATTGTAACTTAACTGCGGCTAATAAGGCAAAATTGGAAAAGAGATTATCTCCCGCAGGGAAGCTGCTACCATCAAATGTTTGCCCTCGTTAGACTCCCCTCTGGAAGCGCTTTCACTGCAAGCTGCAGATTCCCTCCTAACAGCAAGCTTTAGGATAGGGTACTGAATTGTAACTTACTTTCGCCTAATAATGCAATTTTGGCAAAGAGTGTATCTCCCGCAGGGAAGCTGCTACCATCAAATGTTTGCCCTCCTTAGACTCCCCTCTGGAAGCGCTTTCACTGCAAGCTGCAGATTCCCTCCGAACAGCAAGCTTTAGGATAGGGTCCTGAATTGTATCTTACTTTCGCCTAATAATGCGATTTTGGCAAAGAGAGTATCTCCCGCAGGGAAGCTGCTACCATCAAATGTTTGCCCTCATTAGACTCCCCTCTGGAAGCGCTTTCACTGCAAGCTGCAGATTCCCTCCTAACAGCAAGCTTTAGGATAGGGTACTGAATTGTAACTTAACTGCGGCCAATAAGGCAAAATTGGAAAAGAGATTATATCCCGCAGGGAAGCTGCTACCATCAAATGTTTGCCCTCGTTAGACTCCCCTCTGGAAGCGCTTTCACTGCAAGCTGCAGATTCCCTCCTAACAGCAAGCTTTAGGATAGGGTACTGAATTGAAACTTACTTTCGCCTAATAATGCGATTTTGGCAAAGAGAGTATCTCCCGCAGGGAAGCTGCTACCATCAAATGTTTGCCCTCATTAGACTCCCCTCTGGAAGCGCTTTCACTGCAAGCTGCAGATTCCCTCCTAACAGCAAGCTTTAGGATAGGGTACTGAATTGTAACTTACTTTCGCCTAATAATGCGATTTTGGCAAAGAGAGTATCTCCCGCAGGGAAGCTGCTACCATCAAATGTTTGCCCTCCTTAGACTCCCCTCTGGAAGCGCTTTCACTGCAAGCTGCAGATTCCCTCCTAACAGCAAGCTTTAGGATGGGGTACTGAATTGTAACTTACTTTCGCCTAATAATGCGATTTTGGCAAAGAGAGTATCTCCCGCAGGGAAGCTGCTACCATCAAATGTTTGCCCTCGTTAGACTCCCCTCTGGAAGCGCTTTCACTGCAAGCTGCAGATTCCCTCCTAACAGCAAGCTTTAGGATAGGGTACTGAATTGTAACTTAATTTCGCCTAATAATGCGATTGTGGCAAAGAGAGTATCTCCCGCAGGGAAGCTGCTACCATCAAACGTTTGCACTCGTTAGACTCCCCTCCGGAAGCGCTTTCACTGCAAGCTGCAGATTCCCTCCTAACAGCAAGATTTAGGATAGGGTACTTAATTGTAACTTACTTTCGCCTAATAATGCGATTTTGGCAAAGAGAATATCTCCCGCAGGGAAGCTGCTACCATCAAATGTTTGCCCTCATTAGACTCCCCTCTGGTAGCGCTTTCACTGCAAGCTGCAGATTCCCTCCTAACAGCAAGCTTTAGGATAGGGTACTGAATTGTAACATAACTGCGGCTAATAAGGCAAAATTGGAAAAGAGATTATCTCCCGCAGGGAAGCTGCTACCATCAAATGTTTGCCCTCGTTAAACTCCCCTCTGGAAGCGCTTTCACTGCAAGCTGCAGATTCCCTCCTAACAGCAAGCTTTAGGATAGGGTACTGAATTGTAACTTACTTTCGCCTAATAATGCGATTTTGGCAAAGAGAGTATCTCCCGCAGGGAAGCTGCTACCATCAAATGTTTGCCCTCATTAGACTCCCCTCTGGTAGCGCTTTCACTGCAAGCTGCAGATTCCCTCCTAACAGCAAGCTTTAGGATAGGGTACTGAATTGTAACTTACTTTCGCCTAATAATGCGATTTTGGCAAAGAGAGTATCTCCCGCAGGGAAGCTGCTACCATCAAATGTTTGCACTCGTTAGATTCCCCTCTGGAAGCGCTTTCACTGCAAGATGCAGATTCCCTCCTAACAGCAAGCTTTAGGATAGGGTACTGAATTGAAACTTACTTTCGCCTAATAATGCGATTTTGGCAAAGAGAGTATCTCCCGCAGGGAAGCTGCTACCATCAAATGTTTGCCCTCATTAGACTCCCCTCTGGAAGCGCTTTCACTGCAAGCTGCAGATTCCCTCCTAACAGCAAGCTTTAGGATAGGGTACTGAATTGAATCTTACTTTCGCCTAATAATGCGATTTTGGCAAAGAGAGTATCTCCCGCAGGGAAGCTGCTACCATCAAATGTTTGCCCTCATTAGACTCCCCTCTGGAAGCGCTTTCACTGCAAGCTGCAGATTCCCTCCTAACAGCAAGCTTTAGGATAGGGTCCTGAATTGTATCTTACTTGCGCCTAATAATGCGATTGTGGCAAAGAGAGTATCTCCCGCAGGGAAGCTGCTACCATCAAACGTTTGCCCTCATTAGACTCCCCTCCGGAAGTGCTTTCACTGCAAGCTGCAGATTCCCTCCTAACAGCAAGCTTTAGGATAGGGTACTGAATTGTAACTTAACTGCGGCTAATAAGGCGATTTTGGCAAAGAGAATATCTCCCGCAGGGAAGCTGCTACCATCAAATGTTTGCCCTCATTAGACTCCCCTCTGGAAGCGCTTTCACTGCAAGCTGCAGATTCCCTCCTAACAGCAAGCTTTAGGATAGGGTACTGAATTGTAACTTACTTTCGCCTAATAATGTGATTTTGGCAAAGAGAGTATCTCCCGCAGGGAAGCTGCTGCCATCAAATGTTTGCCCTCATTAGACTCCCCTCTGGAAGTGCTTTCACTGCAAGCTGCAGATTCCCTCCTAACAGCAAGCTTTAGGATAGGGTACTGAATTGTAACTTAACTGCGGCTAATAAGGCGATTATGGAAAAGAGAATATCTCCCGCAGGAAAGCTGCTACCATCAAATGTTTGCCCTCATTAGACTCCCCTCTGGAAGCGCTTTCACGGCAAGCTTCAGATTCCCTCCTAACAGCAAGCTTTAGGATAGGGTACTGAATTGTATCTTACTTTCGCCTAATAATGCGATTTTGGCAAAGAGAGTATCTCCCGCAGGGAAGCTGCTACCATCAAATGTTTGCCCTCATTAGACTCCCCTCTGGAAGCGCTTTCACTGCAAGCTGCAGATTCCCTCCTAACAGCAAGCTTTAGGATAGGGTACTGAATTGTAACTTACTTTCGCCTCATAATGCGATTTTGGCAAAGAGACTATCTCCCGCAGGGAAGCTGCTACCATCAAATGTTTGCCCTCATTAGACTCCCCTCTGGAAGCGCTTTCACTGCAAGCTGCAGATTCCCTCCTAACAGCAAGCTTTAGGATAGGGTACTGAATTGTAACTTACTTTCGCCTAATAATGTGATTTTGGCAAAGAGATTATCTCCTGCAGGGAAGCTGCTACCAGCAAATGTTTGCCCTCATTAGACTCCCCTCTGGAAGCGCTTTCACTGCAAGCTGCAGATTCCCTCCTAACAGCAAGCTTTAGGATAGGGTACTGAATTGTAACTTACTTTCGCCTAATAATGCGATTTTGGCAAAGAGACTATCTCCCGCAGGGAAGCTGCTACCATCAAATGTTTGCCCTCATTAGACTCCCCTCTGGAAGCGCTTTCACTGCAAGCTGCAGATTCCCTCCTAACAGCAAGCTTTAGGATAGGGTACTGAATTGTAACTTACTTTCGCCTAATAATGCGATTTTGGCAAAGAGAGTATCTCCCGCAGGGAAGCTGCTACCATCAAATGTTTGCCCTCATTAGACTCCCCTCTGGAAGCGCTTTCACTGCAAGCTGCAGATTCCCTCCTAACAGCAAGCTTTAGGATAGGGTACTGAATTGTAACTTAACTGCGGCTAAAAAGGCGATTTTGGCAAAGAGAATATCTCCCGCAGGGAAGCTGCTACCATCAAATGTTTGCCCTCATTAGACTCCCCTCTGGAAGCGCTTTCACTGCAAGCTGCAGATTCCCTCCTAACAGCAAGCTTTAGGATAGGGTACTGAATTGTAACTTACTTTCGCCTAATAATGTGATTTTGGCAAAGAGAGTATCTCCCGCAGGGAAGCTGCTACCATCAAATGTTTGCCCTCATTAGACTCCCCTCTGGAAGTGCTTTCACTGCAAGCTGCAGATTCCCTCCTAACAGCAAGCTTTAGGATAGGGTACTGAATTGTAACTTAACTGCGGCTAATAAGGCGATTATGGAAAAGAGAATATCTCCCGCAGGAAAGCTGCTACCATCAAATGTTTGCCCTCATTAGACTCCCCTCTGGAAGCGCTTTCACGGCAAGCTTCAGATTCCCTCCTAACAGCAAGCTTTAGGATAGGGTACTGAATTGTAACTTACTTTCGCCTAATAATGCGATTTTGGCAAAGAGAGTATCTCCCGCAGGGAAGCTGCTACCATCAAATGTTTGCCCTCATTAGACTCCCCTCTGGAAGCGCTTTCACTGCAAGCTGCAGATTCCCTCCTAACAGCAAGCTTTAGGATAGGGTACTGAATTGTAACTTACTTTCGCCTCATAATGCGATTTTGGCAAAGAGACTATCTCCCGCAGGGAAGCTGCTACCATCAAATGTTTGCCCTCATTAGACTCCCCTCTGGAAGCGCTTTCACTGCAAGCTGCAGATTCCCTCCTAACAGCAAGCTTTAGGATAGGGTACTGAATTGTAACTTACTTTCGCCTAATAATGTGATTTTGGCAAAGAGATTATCTCCTGCAGGGAAGCTGCTACCAGCAAATGTTTGCCCTCATTAGACTCCCCTCTGGAAGCGCTTTCACGGCAAGCTTCAGATTCCCTCCTAACAGCAAGCTTTAGGATAGGGTACTGAATTGTAACTTACTTTCGCCTAATAATGCGATTTTGGCAAAGAGAGTATCTCCCGCAGGGAAGCTGCTACCATCAAATGTTTGCCCTCATTAGACTCCCCTCTGGAAGCGCTTTCACTGCAAGCTGCAGATTCCCTCCTAACAGCAAGCTTTAGGATATGGTACTGAATTGTAACTTACTTTCGCCTCATAATGCGATTTTGGCAAAGAGACTATCTCCCGCAGGGAAGCTGCTACCATCAAATGTTTGCCCTCATTAGACTCCCCTCTGGAAGCGCTTTCACTGCAAGCTGCAGATTCCCTCCTAACAGCAAGCTTTAGGATAGGGTACTGAATTGTAACTTACTTTCGCCTAATAATGTGATTTTGGCAAAGAGATTATCTCCTGCAGGGAAGCTGCTACCAGCAAATGTTTGCCCTCATTAGACTCCCCTCTGGAAGCGCTTTCACTGCAAGCTGCAGATTCCCTCCTAACAGCAAGCTTTAGGATAGGGTACTGAATTGTAACTTACTTTCGCCTAATAATGCGATTTTGGCAAAGAGAGTATCTCCCGCAGGGAAGCTGCTACCATCAAATGTTTGCCCTCATTAGACTCCCCTCTGGAAGCGCTTTCACTGCAAGCTGCAGATTCCCTCCTAACAGCAAGCTTTAGGATAGGGTACTGAATTGTAACTTACTTTCGCCTAATAATGCGATTTTGGCAAAGAGACTATCTCCCGCAGGGAAGCTGCTACCATCAAATGTTTGCCCTCATTAGACTCCCCTCTGGAAGCGCTTTCACTGCAAGCTGCAGATTCCCTCCTAACAGCAAGCTTTAGGATAGGGTACTGAATTGTAACTTACTTTCGCCTAATAATGCGATTTTGGCAAAGAGAGTATCTCCCGCAGGGAAGCTGCTACCATCAAATGTTTGCCCTCATTCGACTCCCCTCTGGAAGCGCTTTCACTGCAAGCTGCAGATTCCCTCCTAACAGCAAGCTTTAGTGTAAGGTACTGAATTGTAACTTACTTTCGCCTAATAACGTGATTTTTGCAAAAAGAGTATCTCTCGCAGGGAAGCTGCTACCATCAAATGTTTGCCCTCATTAGACTCCCCTCTGGAAGCGCTTTCACTGCAAGCTGCAGATTCCCTCCTAACAGCAAGCTTTAGGATAGGGTACTGAATTCTAACTTAACTGCGGCTAATAAGGCGATTTTGGCAAAGAGAATATCTCCCGCAGGAAAGCTGCTACCATCAAATGTTTGCCCTCCTTACACTCCCCTCTGGAAGCGCTTTCACTGCAAGCTGCAGATTCCCTCCTAACAGCAAGCTTTAGGATAGGGTACTGAATTGTAACTTACTTTCGCCTAATAATGCGATTTTGGCAAAGAGAGTATCTCCCGCAGGGAAGCTGCTACCATCAAATGTTTGCCCTCATTAGACTCCCCTCTGGAAGCGCTTTCACTGCAAGCTGCAGATTCCCTCCTAACAGCAAGCTTTAGGATAGTGTACTGAATTGTAACTTACTTTTGACTAATAATGCGATTTTGGCAAAGAGAGTATCTCCCGCAGGGAAGCTGCTACCATCAAACGTTTACGCTCATTAGACTCCCCTCTGGAAGCGCTTTCACTGCAAGCTGCAGATTCCCTCCTAACAGCAAGCTTTAGGATAGGGTACTGAATTGTATCTTACTTTCGCCTAATAATGCGATTTTGGCAAAGAGAGTATCTCCCGCAGGGAAGCTGCTACCATCAAATGTTTGCCCTCATTAGACTCCCCTCTGGAAGCGCTTTCACTGCAAGCTGCAGATTCCCTCCTAACAGCAAGCTTTAGGATAGGGTACTGAATTGTAACTTAACTGCGGCTAATAAGGCGATTATGGAAAAGAGAATATCTCCCGCAGGAAAGCTGCTACCATCAAATGTTTGCCCTCATTAGACTCCCCTCTGGAAGCGCTTTCACTGCAAGCTGCAGATTCCCTCCTAACAGCAAGCTTTAGGATAGGGTACTGAATTGTAACTTACTTTCGCCTAATAATGCGATTATGGCAAAAAGAGTATCTCCCGCAGGGAAGCTGCTACCATCAAATGTTTGCCCTCATTAGACTCCCCTCTGGAAGCGCTTTCACTGCAAGCTGCAGATTCCCTCCTAACAGCAAGCTTTAGGATAGGGTACTGAATTGTAACTTACTTTCGCCTAATAATGCGATTTTGGCAAAGAGAGTATCTCCCGCAGGGAAGCTGCTACCATCAAATGTTTGCCCTCATTAGACTCCCCTCTGGAAGCGCTTTCACTGCAAGCTGCAGATTCCCTCCTAACAGCAAGCTTTAGGATAGGGTACTGAATTGTAACTTAACTGCGGCTAATAAGGCGATTATGGAAAAGAGAATATCTCCCGCAGGAAAGCTGCTACCATCAAATGTTTGCCCTCATTAGACTCCCCTCTGGAAGCGCTTTCACTGCAAGCTGCAGATTCCCTCCTAACAGCAAGCTTTAGTGTAAGGTACTGAATTGTAACTTACTTTCGACTAATAACGTGATTCTGACAAACAGAGTATCTCTCGCAGGGAAGCTGCTACCATCAAATGTTTGCCCTCATTAGACTCCCCTCTGGAAGTGCTTTCACTGCAAGCTGCAGATTCCCTCCTAACAGCAAGCTTTAGGATAAGTTACTGAATTGTAACTTAACTGCGGCTAATAAGGCGATTTTGGCAAAGAGAATATCTCCCGCAGGGAAGCTGCTACCATCAAATGTTTGCCCTCATTAGACTCCCCTCTGGAAGCGCTTTCACTGCAAGCTACAGATTCCCTCCTAACAGCAAGCTTTAGGATAGGGTACTGAATTGTAACTTACTTTCGCCTAATAAGGCGATTTTGGCAAAGAGAGTATCTCCCGCAGGGAAGCTGCTACCATCAAATGTTTGCCCTCGTTAGACTCCCCTCTGGAAGCGCTTTCACTGCAAGCTGCAGATTCCCTCCTAACAGCAAGCTTTAGGATAGGGTACTGAATTGTATCTTACTTTCGCCTAATAATGCGATTTTGGCAAAGAGAGTATCTCCCGCAGGGAAGCTGCTACCATCAAATGTTTGCCCTCATTAGACTCCCCTCTGGAAGCGCTTTCACTGCAAGCTGCAGATTCCCTCCTAACAGCAAGCTTTAGGATAGGGTACAGAATTGTAACTTAACTGCGGCTAATAAGGCGATTTTGGCAAAGAGAATATCTCCCGCAGGGAAGCTGCTACCATCAAATGTTTGCCCTCATTAGACTCCCCTCTGGAAGCGCTTTCACTGCAAGCTGCAGATTCCCTCCTAACAGCAAGCTTTAGGATAGGGTACTGAATTGTAACTTACTTTCGCCTAATAATGTGATTTTGGCAAAGAGAGTATCTCCCGCAGGGAAGCTGCTACCATCAAATGTTTGCCCTCGTTAGACTCCCCTCTGGAAGTGCTTTCACTGCAAGCTGCAGATTCCCTCCTAACAGCAAGCTTTAGGATAGGGTACTGAATTGTAACTTAACTGCGGCTAATAAGGCGATTATGGCAAAGAGAATATCTCCCGCAGGAAAGCTGCTACCATCAAATGTTTGCCCTCATGAGACTCCCCTCTGGAAGCGCTTTCACTGCAAGCTGCAGATTCCCTCCTAACAGCAAGCTTTAGGATAGGGTACTGAATTGTAACTTACTTTCGCCTAATAATGCGATTTTGGCAAAGAGAGTATCTCCCGCAGGGAAGCTGCTATCATCAAATGTTTGCCCTCATTAGACTCCCCTCTGGAAGCGCTTTCACTGCAAGCTGCAGATTCCCTCCTAACAGCAAGCTTTAGGATAGGGTACTGAATTGTAACTTACTTTCGCCTAATAATGCGATTTTGGCAAAGAGAGTATCTCCCGCAGGGAAGCTGCTACCATCAAATGTTTGCCCTCATTAGACTCCCCTCTGGAAGCGCTTTCACTGCAAGCTGCAGATTCCCTCCTAACAGCAAGCTTTAGTGTAAGGTACTGAATTGTAACTTACTTTCGCCTAATAACGTGATTTTGGCAAACAGAGTATCTCTCGCAGGGAAGCTGCTACCATCAAATGTTTGCCCTCATTAGACTCCCCTCTGGAAGCGCTTTCACTGCAAGCTGCAGATTCCCTCCTAACAGCAAGCTTTAGGATAAGGTACTGAATTGTAACTTTACTGCGGCTAACAAGGCGATTATGGCAAAGAGAATATCTCCCGCAGGGAAGCTGCTACCATCAAATGTTTGCCCTCATTAGACTCCCCTCTGGAAGCGCTTTCACTGCAAGCTGCAGATTCCCTCCTAACAGCAAGCTTTAGGATAGGGTACTGAATTGTAACTTAACTGCGGCTAATAAGGCGATTTTGGCAAAGAGAATATCTCCCGCAGGAAAGCTGCTACCATCAAATGTTTGCCCTCATTAGACTCCCCTCTGGAAGTGCTTTCACTGCAAGCTGCAGATTCCCTCCTAACAGCAAGCTTTAGGATAGGGTACTGAATTGTAACTTACTTTCGCCTAATAATGCGATTTTGGCAAAGAGAGTATCTCCCGCAGGGAAGCTGCTACCATCAAATGTTTGCCCTCATTAGACTCCCCTCTGGAAGCGCTTTCACTGCAAGCTGCAGATTCCCTCCTAACAGCAAGCTTTAGGATAGGGTACTGAATTGTAACTTACTTTCGCCTAATAATGCGATTTTTGCAAAGAGAGTATCTCCCGCAGGGAAGCTGCTACCATCAAATGTTTGCCCTCATTAGACTCCCCTCTGGAAGCGCTTTCACTGCAAGCTGCAGATTCCCTCCTAACAGCAAGCTTTAGGATAGGGTACTGAATTGTAACTTAACTACGGCTAATAATGCGATTTTGGCAAAGAGAGTATCTCCCGCAGGGAAGCTGCTACCATCAAATGTTTGCCCTCATTAGACTCCCCTCTGGAAGCGCTTTCACTGCAAGCTGCAGATTCCCTCCTAACAGCAAGCTTTAGGATAGGGTACTGAATTGTAACTTACTTTCGCCTAATAATGCGATTTTGGCAAAGAGACTATCTCCCGCAGGGAAGCTGCTACCATCAAATGTTTGCCCTCATTAGACTCCCCTCTGGAAGCGCTTTCACTGCAAGCTGCAGATTCCCTCCTAACAGCAAGCTTTAGGATAGTGTACTGAATTGTAACTTAACTACGGCTAATAATGCGATTTTGGCAAAGAGAGTATCTCCCGCAGGGAAGCTGCTACCATCAAATGTTTGCCCTCATTAGACTCCCCTCTGGAAGTGCTTTCACTGCAAGCTGCAGATTCCCTCCTAACAGCAAGCTTTAGGATAGGGTACTGAATTGTAACTTACTTTCGCCTAATAATGCGATTTTGGCAAAGAGTGTATCTCCCGCAGGGAAGCTGCTAACATCAAATGTTTGCCCTCATTAGACTCCCCTCTGGAAGCGCTTTCACTGCAAGCTGCAGATTCCCTCCTAACAGCAAGCTTTAGGATAGGGTACTGAATTGTAACTTAACTACGGCTAATAATGCGATTTTGGCAAAGAGAGTATCTCCCGCAGGGAAGCTGCTACCATCAAATGTTTGCCCTCATTAGACTCCCCTCTGGAAGCGCTTTCGCTGCAAGCTGCAGATTCCCTCCTAACAGCAAGCTTTAGGATAGGGTACTGAATTGTAACTTACTTTCGCCTAATAATGCGATTTTGGCAAAGAGAGTATCTCCCGCAGGGAAGCTGCTACCATCAAATGTTTGCCCTCATTAGACTCCCCTCTGGAAGCGCTTTCACTGCAAGCTGCAGATTCCCTCCTAACAGCAAGCTTTAGGATAGGGTACTGAATTGTAACTTACTTTCGCCTAATAATGCGATTTTGGCAAAGAGAGTATCTCCCGCAGGGAAGCTGCTACCATCAAATGTTTGCCCTCATTAGACTCCCCTCTGGAAGCGCTTTCACTGCAACCTGCAGATTCCCTCCTAACAGCAAGCTTTAGTGTAAGGTACTGAATTGTAACTTACTTTCGACTAATAACGTGATTCTGACAAACAGAGTATCTCTCGCAGGGAAGCTGCTACCATCAAATGTTTGCCCTCGTTAGACTCCCCTCTGGAAGCGCTTTCACTGCAAGCTGCAGATTCCCTCCTAACAGCAAGCTTTAGGATAGGGTACTGAATTGTAACTTAACTGCGGCTAATAAGGCGATTATGGCAAAGAGAATATCTCCCGCTGGAAAGCTGCTCCCATCAAATGTTTGCCCTCATGAGACTCCCCTCTGGAAGCGCTTTCACTGCAAGCTGCAGATTCCCTCCTAACAGCAAGCTTTAGGATAGGGTACTGAATTGTAACTTACTTTCGCCTAATAATGCGATTTTGGCAAAGAGAGTATCTCCCGCAGGGAAGCTGCTATCATCAAATGTTTGCCCTCATTAGACTCCCCTCTGGAAGCGCTTTCACTGCAAGCTGCAGATTCCCTCCTAACAGCAAGCTTTAGGATAGGGTACTGAATTGTAACTTACTTTCGCCTAATAATGCGATTTTGGCAAAGAGAGTATCTCCCGCAGGGAAGCTGCTACCATCAAATGTTTGCCCTCATTAGACTCCCCTCTGGAAGCGCTTTCACTGCAAGCTGCAGATTCCCTCCTAACAGCAAGCTTTAGGATAGGGTACTGAATTGTAACTTAACTGCGGCTAATAAGGCGATTTTGGCAAAGAGAATATCTCCCGCAGGATAGCTGCTACCATCAAATGTTTGCCCTCATTAGACTCCCCTCTGGAAGCGCTTTCACTGCAAGCTGCAGATTCCCTCCTAACAGCAAGCTTTAGGATAGGGTACTGAATTGTAACTTACTTTCGCCTAATAATGCGATTTTGGCAAAGAGAGTATCTCCCGCAGGGAAGCTGCTACCATCAAATGTTTGCCCTCATTAGACTCCCCTCTGGAAGCGCTTTCACTGCAAGCTGCAGATTCCCTCCTAACAGCAAGCTTTAGGATAGGGTACTGAATTGTAACTTACTTTCGCCTAATAATGCGATTTTGGCAAAGAGAGTATCTCCCGCAGGGAAGCTGCTACCATCAAATGTTTGCCCTCATTAGACTCCCCTCTGGAAGCGCTTTCACTGCAAGCTGCAGATTCCCTCCTAACAGCAAGCTTTAGGATAGGGTACTGAATTGTAACTTAACTACGGCTAATAATGCGATTTTGGCAAAGAGAGTATCTCCCGCAGGGAAGCTGCTACCATCAAATGTTTGCCCTCATTAGACTCCCCTCTGGAAGCGCTTTCACTGCAAGCTGCAGATTCCCTCCTAACAGCAAGCTTTAGGATAGGGTACTGAATTGTAACTTACTTTCGCCTAATAATGCGATTTTGGCAAAGAGACTATCTCCCGCAGGGAAGCTGCTACCATCAAATGTTTGCCCTCATTAGACTCCCCTCTGGAAGCGCTTTCACTGCAAGCTGCAGATTCCCTCCTAACAGCAAGCTTTAGTGTAAGGTACTGAATTGTAACTTACTTTCGCCTAATAACGTGATTTTGGCAAACAGAGTATCTCTCGCAGGGAAGCTGCTACCATCAAATGTTTGCCCTCATTAGACTCCCCTCTGGAAGCGCTTTCACTGCAAGCTGCAGATTCCCTCCTAACAGCAAGCTTTAGGATAAGGTACTGAATTGTAACTTTACTGCGGCTAACAAGGCGATTTTGGCAAAGAGAATATCTCCCGCAGGGAAGCTGCTACCATCAAATGTTTGCCCTCATTAGACTCCCCTCTGGAAGCGCTTTCACTGCAAGCTGCAGATTCCCTCCTAACAGCAAGCTTTAGGATAGGGTACTGAATTGTAACTTAACTGCGGCTAATAAGGCGATTTTGGCAAAGAGAATATCTCCCGCAGGAAAGCTGCTACCATCAAATGTTTGCCCTCATTAGACTCCCCTCTGGAAGCGCTTTCACTGCAAGCTGCAGATTCCCTCCTAACAGCAAGCTTTAGGATAGGGTACTGAATTGTAACTTACTTTCGCCTAATAATGCGATTTTGGCAAAGAGAGTATCTCCCGCAGGGAAGCTGCTACCATCAAATGTTTGCCCTCATTAGACTCCCCTCTGGAAGCGCTTTCACTGCAAGCTGCAGATTCCCTCCTAACAGCAAGCTTTAGGATAGGGTACTGAATTGTAACTTACTTTCGCCTAATAATGCGATTTTTGCAAAGAGAGTATCTCCCGCAGGGAAGCTGCTACCATCAAATGTTTGCCCTCATTAGACTCCCCTCTGGAAGCACTTTCACTGCAAGCTGCAGATTCCCTCCTAACAGCAAGCTTTAGGATAGGGTACTGAATTGTAACTTAACTACGGCTAATAATGCGATTTTGACAAAGAGAGTATCTCCCGCAGGGAAGCTGCTACCATCAAATGTTTGCCCTCATTAGACTCCCCTCTGGAAGCGCTTTCACTGCAAGCTGCAGATTCCCTCCTAACAGCAAGCTTTAGGATAGGGTACTGAATTGTAACTTACTTTCGCCTAATAATGCGATTTTGGCAAAGAGACTATCTCCCGCAGGGAAGCTGCTACCATCAAATGTTTGCCCTCATTAGACTCCCCTCTGGAAGCGCTTTCACTGCAAGCTGCAGATTCCCTCCTAACAGCAAGCTTTAGGATAGTGTACTGAATTGTAACTTAACTACGGCTAATAATGCGATTTTGGCAAAGAGAGTATCTCCCGCAGGGAAGCTGCTACCATCAAATGTTTGCCCTCATTAGACTCCCCTCTGGAAGCGCTTTCACTGCAAGCTGCAGATTCCCTCCTAACAGCAAGCTTTAGGATAGGGTACTGAATTGTAACTTACTTTCGCCTAATAATGCGATTTTGGCAAAGAGTGTATCTCCCGCAGGGAAGCTGCTAACATCAAATGTTTGCCCTCATTAGACTCCCCTCTGGAAGCGCTTTCACTGCAAGCTGCAGATTCCCTCCTAACAGCAAGCTTTAGGATAGGGTACTGAATTGTAACTTAACTACGGCTAATAATGCGATTTTGGCAAAGAGAGTATCTCCCGCAGGGAAGCTGCTACCATCAAATGTTTGCCCTCATTAGACTCCCCTCTGGAAGCGCTTTCGCTGCAAGCTGCAGATTCCCTCCTAACAGGAAGCTTTAGGATAGGGTACTGAATTGTAACTTACTTTCGCCTAATAAGGCGATTTTGGCAAAGAGACTATCTCCCGCAGGGAAGCTGCTACCATCAAATGTTTGCCCTCATTAGACTCCCCTCTGGAAGCGCTTTCACTGCAACCTGCAGATTCCCTCCTAACAGCAAGCTTTAGTGTAAGGTACTGAATTGTAACTTACTTTCGACTAATAACGTGATTCTGACAAACAGAGTATCTCTCGCAGGGAAGCTGCTACCATCAAATGTTTGCCCTCATTAGACTCCCCTCTGGAAGTGCTTTCACTGCAAGCTGCAGATTCCCTCCTAACAGCAAGCTTTAGGATAGGGTACTGAATTGTAACTTAACTGCGGCTAATAAGGCGATTATGGCAAAGAGAATATCTCCCGCAGGAAAGCTGCTACCATCAAATGTTTGCCCTCATGAGACTCCCCTCTGGAAGCGCTTTCACTGGAAGCTGCAGATTCCCTCCTAACAGCAAGCTTTAGGATAGGGTACTGAATTGTAACTTACTTTCGCCTAATAATGCGATTTTGGCAAAGAGAGTATCTCCCGCAGGGAAGCTGCTATCATCAAATGTTTGCCCTCATTAGACTCCCCTCTGGAAGCGCTTTCACTGCAAGCTGCAGATTCCCTCCTAACAGCAAGCTTTAGGATAGGGTACTGAATTGTAACTTACTTTCGCCTAATAATGCGATTTTGGCAAAGAGACTATCTCCCGCAGGGAAGCTGCTACCATCAAATGTTTGCCCTCATTACACTCCCCTCTGGAAGCGCTTTCACTGCAAGCTGCAGATTCCCTCCTAACAGCAAGCTTTAGGATAGGGTACTGAATTGTAACTTACTTTCGCCTAATAATGCGATTTTGGCAAAGAGACTATCTCCCGCAGGGAAGCTGCTACCATCAAATGTTTGCCCTCATTAGACTCCCCTCTGGAAGCGCTTTCACTGCAAGCTGCAGATTCCCTCCTAACAGCAAGCTTTAGGATAGTGTACTGAATTGTAACTTAACTACGGCTAATAATGCGATTTTGGCAAAGAGAGTATCTCCCGCAGGGAAGCTGCTACCATCAAATGTTTGCCCTCATTAGACTCCCCTCTGGAAGCGCTTTCACTGCAAGCTGCAGATTCCCTCCTAACAGCAAGCTTTAGGATAGGGTACTGAATTGTAACTTACTTTCGCCTAATAATGCGATTTTGGCAAAGAGTGTATCTCCCGCAGGGAAGCTGCTAACATCAAATGTTTGCCCTCATTAGACTCCCCTCTGGAAGCGCTTTCACTGCAAGCTGCAGATTCCCTCCTAACAGCAAGCTTTAGGATAGGGTACTGAATTGTAACTTAACTACGGCTAATAATGCGATTTTGGCAAAGAGAGTATCTCCCGCAGGGAAGCTGCTACCATCAAATGTTTGCCCTCATTAGACTCCCCTCTGGAAGCGCTTTCGCTGCAAGCTGCAGATTCCCTCCTAACAGCAAGCTTTAGGATAGGGTACTGAATTGTAACTTACTTTCGCCTAATAATGCGATTTTGGCAAAGAGACTATCTCCCGCAGGGAAGCTGCTACCATCAAATGTTTGCCCTCATTAGACTCCCCTCTGGAAGCGCTTTCACTTTAAGCTGCAGATTCCCTCCTAACAGCAAGCTTTAGGATAGGGTACTGAATTGTAACTTACTTTCGCCTAATAATGCGATTTTGGCAAAGAGAGTATCTCCCGCAGGGAAGCTGCTACCATCAAATGTTTGCCCTCATTAGACTCCCCTCTGGAAGCGCTTTCACTGCAAGCTGCAGATTCCCTCCTAACAGCAAGCTTTAGGATAGGGTACAGAATTGTAACTTAACTGCGGCTAATAAGGCGATTTTGGCAAAGAGAATATCTCCCGCAGGGAAGCTGCTACCATCAAATGTTTGCCCTCATTAGACTCCCCTCTGGAAGCGCTTTCACTGCAAGCTGCAGATTCCCTCCTAACAGCAAGCTTTAGGATAGGGTACTGAATTGTAACTTACTTTCGCCTAATAATGTGATTTTGGCAAAGAGAGTATCTCCCGCAGGGAAGCTGCTACCATCAAATGTTTGCCCTCGTTAGACTCCCCTCTGGAAGTGCTTTCACTGCAAGCTGCAGATTCCCTCCTAACAGCAAGCTTTAGGATAGGGTACTGAATTGTAACTTAACTGCGGCTAATAAGGCGATTATGGCAAAGAGAATATCTCCCGCAGGAAAGCTGCTACCATCAAATGTTTGCCCTCATGAGACTCCCCTCTGGAAGCGCTTTCACTGCAAGCTGCAGATTCCCTCCTAACAGCAAGCTTTAGGATAGGGTACTGAATTGTAACTTACTTTCGCCTAATAATGCGATTTTGGCAAAGAGAGTATCTCCCGCAGGGAAGCTGCTATCATCAAATGTTTGCCCTCATTAGACTCCCCTCTGGAAGCGCTTTCACTGCAAGCTGCAGATTCCCTCCTAACAGCAAGCTTTAGGATAGGGTACTGAATTGTAACTTACTTTCGCCTAATAATGCGATTTTGGCAAAGAGACTATCTCCCGCAGGGAAGCTGCTACCATCAAATGTTTGCCCTCATTAGACTCCCCTCTGGAAGCGCTTTCACTGCAAGCTGCAGATTCCCTCCTAACAGCAAGCTTTAGTGTAAGGTACTGAATTGTAACTTACTTTCGCCTAATAACGTGATTTTGGCAAACAGAGTATCTCTCGCAGGGAAGCTGCTACCATCAAATGTTTGCCCTCATTAGACTCCCCTCTGGAAGTGCTTTCACTGCAAGCTGCAGATTCCCTCCTAACAGCAAGCTTTAGGATAAGGTACTGAATTGTAACTTTACTGCGGCTAACAAGGCGATTTTGGCAAAGAGAATATCTCCCGCAGGGAAGCTGCTACCATCAAATGTTTGCCCTCATTAGACTCCCCTCTGGAAGCGCTTTCACTGCAAGCTGCAGATTCCCTCCTAACAGCAAGCTTTAGGATAGGGTACTGAATTGTAACTTAACTGCGGCTAATAAGGCGATTTTGGCAAAGAGAATATCTCCCGCAGGAAAGCTGCTACCATCAAATGTTTGCCCTCATTAGACTCCCCTCTGGAAGCGCTTTCACTGCAAGCTGCAGATTCCCTCCTAACAGCAAGCTTTAGGATAGGGTACTGAATTGTAACTTACTTTCGCCTAATAATGCGATTTTGGCAAAGAGAGTATCTCCCGCAGGGAAGCTGCTACCATCAAATGTTTGCCCTCATTAGACTCCCCTCTGGAAGCGCTTTCACTGCAAGCTGCAGATTCCCTCCTAACAGCAAGCTTTAGGATAGGGTACTGAATTGTAACTTACTTTCGCCTAATAATGCGATTTTTGCAAAGAGAGTATCTCCCGCAGGGAAGCTGCTACCATCAAATGTTTGCCCTCATTAGACTCCCCTCTGGAAGCACTTTCACTGCAAGCTGCAGATTCCCTCCTAACAGCAAGCTTTAGGATAGGGTACTGAATTGTAACTTAACTACGGCTAATAATGCGATTTTGGCAAAGAGAGTATCTCCCGCAGGGAAGCTGCTACCATCAAATGTTTGCCCTCATTAGACTCCCCTCTGGAAGCGCTTTCACTGCAAGCTGCAGATTCCCTCCTAACAGCAAGCTTTAGGATAGGGTACTGAATTGTAACTTACTTTCGCCTAATAATGCGATTTTGGCAAAGAGACTATCTCCCGCAGGGAAGCTGCTACCATCAAATGTTTGCCCTCATTAGACTCCCCTCTGGAAGCGCTTTCACTGCAAGCTGCAGATTCCCTCCTAACAGCAAGCTTTAGGATAGTGTACTGAATTGTAACTTAACTACGGCTAATAATGCGATTTTGGCAAAGAGAGTATCTCCCGCAGGGAAGCTGCTACCATCAAATGTTTGCCCTCATTAGACTCCCCTCTGGAAGCGCTTTCACTGCAAGCTGCAGATTCCCTCCTAACAGCAAGCTTTAGGATAGGGTACTGAATTGTAACTTACTTTCGCCTAATAATGCGATTTTGGCAAAGAGTGTATCTCCCGCAGGGAAGCTGCTAACATCAAATGTTTGCCCTCATTAGACTCCCCTCTGGAAGCGCTTTCACTGCAAGCTGCAGATTCCCTCCTAACAGCAAGCTTTAGGATAGGGTACTGAATTGTAACTTAACTACGGCTAATAATGCGATTTTGGCAAAGAGAGTATCTCCCGCAGGGAAGCTGCTACCATCAAATGTTTGCCCTCATTAGACTCCCCTCTGGAAGCGCTTTCGCTGCAAGCTGCAGATTCCCTCCTAACAGCAAGCTTTAGGATAGGGTACTGAATTGTAACTTACTTTCGCCTAATAAGGAGATTTTGGCAAAGAGACTATCTCCCGCAGGGAAGCTGCTACCATCAAATGTTTGCCCTCATTAGACTCCCCTCTGGAAGCGCTTTCACTTTAAGCTGCAGATTCCCTCCTAACAGCAAGCTTTAGGATAGGGTACTGAATTGTAACTTACTTTCGCCTAATAATGCGATTTTGGCAAAGAGAGTATCTCCCGCAGGGAAGCTGCTACCATCAAATGTTTGCCCTCATTAGACTCCCCTCTGGAAGCGCTTTCACTGCAAGCTGCAGATTCCCTCCTAACAGCAAGCTTTAGGATAGGGTACTGAATTGTAACTTACTTTCGCCTAATAATGCGATTTTGGCAAAGAGAGTATCTCCCGCAGGGAAGCTGCTACCATCAAATGTTTGCCCTCATTAGACTCCCCTCTGGAAGCGCTTTCACTGCAACCTGCAGATTCCCTCCTAACAGCAAGCTTTAGTGTAAGGTACTGAATTGTAACTTACTTTCGACTAATAACGTGATTCTGACAAACAGAGTATCTCTCGCAGGGAAGCTGCTACCATCAAATGTTTGCCCTCATTAGACTCCCCTCTGGAAGTGCTTTCACTACAAGCTGCAGATTCCCTCCTAACAGCAAGCTTTAGGATAAGTTACTGAATTGTAACTTAACTGCGGCTAATAAGGCGATTTTGGCAAAGAGAATATCTCCCGCAGGGAAGCTGCTACCATCAAATGTTTGCCCTCATTAGACTCCCCTCTGGAAGCGCTTTCACTGCAAGCTACAGATTCCCTCCTAACAGCAAGCTTTAGGATAGGGTACTGAATTGTAACTTACTTTCGCCTAATAATGCGATTTTGGCAAAGAGAGTATCTCCCGCAGGGAAGCTGCTACCATCAAATGTTTGCCCTCGTTAGACTCCCCTCTGGAAGCGCTTTCACTGCAAGCTGCAGATTCCCTCCTAACAGCAAGCTTTAGGATAGGGTACTGAATTGTATCTTAACTGCGGCTAATAATGCGATTTTGGCAAAGAGAATATCTCCCGCAGGGAAGCTGCTACCATCAAATGTTTGCCCTCATTAGACTCCCCTCTGGAAGCGCTTTCACTGCAAGCTGCAGATTCCCTCCTAACAGCAAGCTTTAGGATAGGGTACTGAATTGTAACTTACTTTCGCCTAATAATGTGATTTTGGCAAAGAGACTATCTCCCGCAGGGAAGCTGCTACCATCAAATGTTTGCCCTCGTTAGACTCCCCTCTGGAAGCGCTTTCACTGCAAGCTGCAGATTCCCTCCTAACAGCAAGCTTTAGGATAGGGTACTGAATTGTAACTTAACTGCGGCTAATAAGGCGATTATGGCAAAGAGAATATCTCCCGCAGGAAAGCTGCTACCATCAAATGTTTGCCCTCATGAGACTCCCCTCTGGAAGCGCTTTCACTGGAAGCTGCAGATTCCCTCCTAACAGCAAGCTTTAGGATAGGGTACTGAATTGTAACTTACTTTCGCCTAATAATGCGATTTTGGCAAAGAGAGTATCTCCCGCAGGGAAGCTGCTATCATCAAATGTTTGCCCTCATTAGACTCCCCTCTGGAAGCGCTTTCACTGCAAGCTGCAGATTCCCTCCTAACAGCAAGCTTTAGGATAGGGTACTGAATTGTAACTTACTTTCGCCTAATAATGCGATTTTGGCAAAGAGACTATCTCCCGCAGGGAAGCTGCTACCATCAAATGTTTGCCCTCATTACACTCCCCTCTGGAAGCGCTTTCACTGCAAGCTGCAGATTCCCTCCTAACAGCAAGCTTTAGTGTAAGGTACTGAATTGTAACTTACTTTCGCCTAATAACGTGATTTTGGCAAACAGAGTATCTCTCGCAGGGAAGCTGCTACCATCAAATGTTTGCCCTCATTAGACTCCCCTCTGGAAGCGCTTTCACTGCAAGCTGCAGATTCCCTCCTAACAGCAAGCTTTAGGATAAGGTACTGAATTGTAACTTTACTGCGGCTAACAAGGCGATTTTGGCAAAGAGAATATCTCCCGCAGGGAAGCTGCTACCATCAAATGTTTGCCCTCATTAGACTCCCCTCTGGAAGCGCTTTCACTGCAAGCTGCAGATTCCCTCCTAACAGCAAGCTTTAGGATAGGGTACTGAATTGTAACTTAACTGCGGCTAATAAGGCGATTTTGGCAAAGAGAATATCTCCCGCAGGAAAGCTGCTACCATCAAATGTTTGCCCTCATTAGACTCCCCTCTGGAAGCGCTTTCACTGCAAGCTGCAGATTCCCTCCTAACAGCAAGCTTTAGGATAGGGTACTGAATTGTAACTTACTTTCGCCTAATAATGCGATTTTGGCAAAGAGAGTATCTCCCGCAGGGAAGCTGCTACCATCAAATGTTTGCCCTCATTAGACTCCCCTCTGGAAGCGCTTTCACTGCAAGCTGCAGATTCCCTCCTAACAGCAAGCTTTAAGATAGGGTACTGAATTGTAACTTACTTTCGCCTAATAATGCGATTTTTGCAAAGAGAGTATCTCCCGCAGGGAAGCTGCTACCATCAAATGTTTGCCCTCATTAGACTCCCCTCTGGAAGCGCTTTCACTGCAAGCTGCAGATTCCCTCCTAACAGCAAGCTTTAGGATAGGGTACTGAATTGTAACTTAACTACGGCTAATAATGCGATTTTGGCAAAGAGAGTATCTCCCGCAGGGAAGCTGCTACCATCAAATGTTTGCCCTCATTAGACTCCCCTCTGGAAGCGCTTTCACTGCAAGCTGCAGATTCCCTCCTAACAGCAAGCTTTAGGATAGGGTACTGAATTGTAACTTACTTTCGCCTAATAATGCGATTTTGGCAAAGAGACTATCTCCCGCAGGGAAGCTGCTACCATCAAATGTTTGCCCTCATTAGACTCCCCTCTGGAAGCGCTTTCACTGCAAGCTGCAGATTCCCTCCTAACAGCAAGCTTTAGGATAGTGTACTGAATTGTATCTTAACTACGGCTAATAATGCGATTTTGGCAAAGAGAGTATCTCCCGCAGGGAAGCTGCTACCATCAAATGTTTGCCCTCATTAGACTCCCCTCTGGAAGCGCTTTCACTGCAAGCTGCAGATTCCCTCCTAACAGCAAGCTTTAGGATAGGGTACTGAATTGTAACTTACTTTCGCCTAATAATGCGATTTTGGCAAAGAGAGTATCTCCCGCAGGGAAGCTGCTAACATCAAATGTTTGCCCTCATTAGACTCCCCTCTGGAAGCGCTTTCACTGCAAGCTGCAGATTCCCTCCTAACAGCAAGCTTTAGGATAGGGTACTGAATTGTAACTTAACTACGGCTAATAATGCGATTTTGGCAAAGAGAGTATCTCCCGCAGGGAAGCTGCTACCATCAAATGTTTGCCCTCGTTAGACTCCCCTCTGGAAGCGCTTTCACTGCAAGCTGCAGATTCCCTCCTAACAGCAAGCTTTAGGATAGGGTACTGAATTGTAACTTACTTTCGCCTAATAATGCGATTTTGGCAAAGAGAGTATCTCCCGCAGGGAAGCTGCTACCATCAAATGTTTGCCCTCATTAGACTCCCCTCTGGAAGCGCTTTCACGGCAAGCTGCAGATTCCCTCCTAACAGCAAGCTTTAGGATAGGGTACTGAATTGTAACTTACTTTCGCCTAATAATGCGATTTTGGCAAAGAGAGTATCTCCCGCAGGGAAGCTGCTACCATCAAATGTTTGCCCTCATTAGACTCCCCTCTGGAAGCGCTTTCACTGCAAGCTACAGATTCCCTCCTAACAGCAAGCTTTAGGATAGGGTACTGAATTGTAACTTAACTACGGCTAATAATGCGATTTTGGCAAAGAGAGTATCTCCCGCAGGGAAGCTGCTACCATCAAATGTTTGCCCTCGTTAGACTCCCCTCTGGAAGCGCTTTCACTGCAAGCTGCAGATTCCCTCCTAACAGCAAGCTTTAGGATAGGGTACTGAATTGTATCTTACTTTCGCCTAATAATGCGATTTTGGCAAAGAGAGTATCTCCCGCAGGGAAGCTGCTACCATCAAATGTTTGCCCTCATTAGACTCCCCTCTGGAAGCGCTTTCACTGCAAGCTGCAGATTCCCTCCTAACAGCAAGCTTTAGGATAGGGTACTGAATTGTAACTTAACTGCGGCTAATAAGGCGATTTTGGCAAAGAGAATATCTCCCGCAGGGAAGCTGCTACCATCAAATGTTTGCCCTCATGAGACTCCCCTCTGGAAGCGCTTTCACTGGAAGCTGCAGATTCCCTCCTAACAGCAAGCTTTAGGATAGGGTACTGAATTGTAACTTACTTTCGCCTAATAATGCGATTTTGGCAAAGAGAGTATCTCCCGCAGGGAAGCTGCTATCATCAAATGTTTGCCCTCATTCGACTCCCCTCTGGAAGCGCTTTCACTGCAAGCTGCAGATTCCCTCCTAACAGCAAGCTTTAGGATAGGGTACTGAATTGTAACTTACTTTCGCCTAATAATGCGATTTTGGCAAAGAGAGTATCTCCCGCAGGGAAGCTGCTACCATCAAATGTTTGCCCTCATTAGACTCCCCTCTGGAAGCGCTTTCACTGCAAGCTGCAGATTCCCTCCTAACAGCAAGCTTTAGGATAGGGTACTGAATTGTAACTTAACTGCGGCTAATAAGGCGATTTTGGCAAAGAGAATATCTCCCGCAGGGAAGCTGCTACCATCAAATGTTTGCCCTCATGAGACTCCCCTCTGGAAGCGCTTTCACTGGAAGCTGCAGATTCCCTCCTAACAGCAAGCTTTAGGATAGGGTACTGAATTGTAACTTACTTTCGCCTAATAATGCGATTTTGGCAAAGAGAGTATCTCCCGCAGGGAAGCTGCTATCATCAAATGTTTGCCCTCATTCGACTCCCCTCTGGAAGCGCTTTCACTGCAAGCTGCAGATTCCCTCCTAACAGCAAGCTTTAGGATAGGGTACTGAATTGTAACTTACTTTCGCCTAATAATGCGATTTTGGCAAAGAGAGTATCTCCCGCAGGGAAGCTGCTACCATCAAATGTTTGCCCTCATTAGACTCCCCTCTGGAAGCGCTTTCACTGCAAGCTGCAGATTCCCTCCTAACAGCAAGCTTTAGTGTAAGGTACTGAATTGTAACTTACTTTCGCCTAATAACGTGATTTTGGCAAACAGAGTATCTCTCGCAGGGAAGCTGCTACCATCAAATGTTTGCCCTCATTAGACTCCCCTCTGGAAGCGCTTTCACTGCAAGCTGCAGATTCCCTCCTAACAGCAAGCTTTAGGATAAGGTACTGAATTGTAACTTTACTGCGGCTAACAAGGCGATTTTGGCAAAGAGAATATCTCCCGCAGGGAAGCTGCTACCATCAAATGTTTGCCCTCATTAGACTCCCCTCTGGAAGCGCTTTCACTGCAAGCTGCAGATTCCCTCCTAACAGCAAGCTTTAGGATAGGGTACTGAATTGTAACTTAACTGCGGCTAATAAGGCGATTTTGGCAAAGAGAATATCTCCCGCAGGAAAGCTGCTACCATCAAATGTTTGCCCTCATTAGACTCCCCTCTGGAAGCGCTTTCACTGCAAGCTGCAGATTCCCTCCTAACAGCAAGCTTTAGGATAGGGTACTGAATTGTAACTTACTTTCGCCTAACAATGCGATTTTGGCAAAGAGAGTATCTCCCGCAGGGAAGCTGCTACCATCAAATGTTTGCCCTCATTAGACTCCCCTCTGGAAGCGCTTTCACTGCAAGCTGCAGATTCCCTCCTAACAGCAAGCTTTAGGATAGGGTACTGAATTGTAACTTACTTTCGCCTAATAATGCGATTTTTGCAAAGAGAGTATCTCCCGCAGGGAAGCTGCTACCATCAAATGTTTGCCCTCATTAGACTCCCCTCTGGAAGCGCTTTCACTGCAAGCTGCAGATTCCCTCCTAACAGCAAGCTTTAGGATAGGGTACTGAATTGTAACTTAACTACGGCTAATAATGCGATTTTGGCAAAGAGAGTATCTCCCGCAGGGAAGCTGCTACCATCAAATGTTTGCCCTCATTAGACTCCCCTCTGGAAGCGCTTTCACTGCAAGCTGCAGATTCCCTCCTAACAGCAAGCTTTAGGATAGGGTACTGAATTGTAACTTACTTTCGCCTAATAATGCGATTTTGGCAAAGAGAGTATCTCCCGCAGGGAAGCTGCTACCATCAAATGTTTGCCCTCATTAGACTCCCCTCTGGAAGCGCTTTCACTGCAAGCTGCAGATTCCCTCCTAACAGCAAGCTTTAGGATAGTGTACTGAATTGTAACTTAACTACGGCTAATAATGCGATTTTGGCAAAGAGAGTATCTCCCGCAGGGAAGCTGCTACCATCAAATGTTTGCCCTCATTAGACTCCCCTCTGGAAGCGCTTTCACTGCAAGCTGCAGATTCCCTCCTAACAGCAAGCTTTAGGATAGGGTACTGAATTGTAACTTACTTTCGCCTAATAATGCGATTTTGGCAAAGAGTGTATCTCCCGCAGGGAAGCTGCTAACATCAAATGTTTGCCCTCATTAGACTCCCCTCTGGAAGCGCTTTCACTGCAAGCTGCAGATTCCCTCCTAACAGCAAGCTTTAGGATAGGGTACTGAATTGTAACTTAACTACGGCTAATAATGCGATTTTGGCAAAGAGAGTATCTCCCGCAGGGAAGCTGCTACCATCAAATGTTTGCCCTCGTTAGACTCCCCTCTGGAAGCGCTTTCACTGCAAGCTGCAGATTCCCTCCTAACAGCAAGCTTTAGGATAGGGTACTGAATTGTAACTTACTTTCGCCTAATAATGCGATTTTGGCAAAGAGAGTATCTCCCGCAGGGAAGCTGCTACCATCAAATGTTTTGCCCTCATTAGACTCCCCTCTGGAAGCGCTTTCACGGCAAGCTGCAGATTCCCTCCTAACAGCAAGCTTTAGGATAGGGTACTGAATTGTAACTTACTTTCGCCTAATAATGCGATTTTGGCAAAGAGAGTATCTCCCGCAGGGAAGCTGCTACCATCAAATGTTTGCCCTCATTAGACTCCCCTCTGGAAGCGCTTTCACTGCAAGCTGCAGATTCCCTCCTAACAGCAAGCTTTAGGATAGGGTACTGAATTGTAACTTACTTTCGCATAATAATGCGATTTTGGCAAAGAGAGTATCTCCCGCAGGGAAGCTGCTACCATCAAATGTTTGCCCTCATTAGACTCCCCTCTGGAAGCGCTTTCACTGCAAGCTGCAGATTCCCTCCTAACAGCAAGCTTTAGGATAGGGTACTGAATTGTAACTTACTTTCGCCTAATAATGCGATTTTGGCAAAGAGAGTATCTCCCGCAGGGAAGCTGCTACCATCAAATGTTTGCCCTCATTAGACTCCCCTCTGGAAGCGCTTTCACTGCAAGCTGCAGATTCTCTCCTAACAGCAAGCTTTAGGATAGGGTACTGAATTGTATCTTACTTTTGCCTAATAATGTGATTTTGGCAAAGAGAGTATCTCCCGCAGGGAAGCTGCTACCATCAAATGTTTGCCCTCGTTAGACTCCCCTCTGGAAGCGCTTTCACTGCAAGCTGCAGATTCCCTCCTAACAGCAAGCTTTAGGATAGGGTACTGAATTGTAACTTACTTTCGCGTAATAATGCGATTTTGGCAAAGAGAATATCTCCCGCAGGGAAGCTGCTACCATCAAATGTTTGCCCTCATTAGACTCCCCTCTGGAAGCGCTTTCACTGCAAGCTGCAGATTCCCTCCTAACAGCAAGCTTTAGGATAGGGTACTGAATTGTAACTTACTTTCGCCTAATAATGCGATTTTGGCAAAAAGAGTATCTCCCGCAGGGAAGCTGCTACCATCAAATGTTTGCCCTCATTAGACTCCCCTCTGGAAGCGCTTTCACTGCAAGCTGCAGATTCCCTCCTAACAGCAAGCTTTAGGATAGGGTACTGAATTGTAACTTACTTTCGCCTAATAATGCGATTTTGGCAAAGAGAGTATCTCCCGCAGGGAAGCTGCTACCATCAAATGTTTGCCCTCATTAGACTCCCCTCTGGAAGCGCTTTCACTGCAACCTG
The DNA here is from genome assembly GCF_032191515.1 of Phaenicophaeus curvirostris. Classification (NCBI taxonomy): domain Eukaryota; kingdom Metazoa; phylum Chordata; class Aves; order Cuculiformes; family Cuculidae; genus Phaenicophaeus; species Phaenicophaeus curvirostris. Next base: position 157,370 of record NW_027206817.1, read on the forward strand.
CAGATTCCCTCCTAACAGCAAGCTTTAGGATAGGGTACTGAATTGTAACTTACTTTCGCCTAATAATGCGATTTTGGCAAAGAGAGTATCTCCCGCAGGGAAGCTGCTACCATCAAATGTTTGCCCTCATTAGACTCCCCTCTGGAAGCGCTTTCACTGCAAGCTGCAGATTTCTTCCTAACAGCAAGCTTTAGGATAGTGTACTGAATTGTAACTTAACTGCGGCTAATAAGGCGATTTTGGCAAAGAGACTATCTCCCGCAGGGAAGCTGCTACCATCAAATGTTTGCCCTCGTTAGACTCCCCTCTGGAAGCACTTTCACTGCAAGCTGCAGATTCCTTCCTAACAGCAAGCTTTAGGATAGGGTACTGAATTGTATCTTACTTTCGCCTAATAATGAGATTTTTGCAAAGAGACTATAACTCGCAGGGAAGCTGCTACCATCAAATGTTTGCCCTCATTAGACTCCCCTCTGGAAGCGCTTTCACTGCAAGCTGCAGATTCCCTCCTAACAGCAAGCTTTAGGATAGGGTACTGAATTGTAACTTACTTTCGCCTAATAATGCGATTTTGTGAAAGAAAGTATCTCCCGCAGGGAAGCTGCTACCATCAAATGTTTGCCCTCATTAGACTCCCCTCTGGAAGTGCTTTCACTGCAAGCTGCAGATTCCCTCCTAACAGCAAGCTTTAGGATAGGGTACTGAATTGTAACTTACTTTCGCCTAATAATGCGATTTTGGCAAAGAGAGTATCTCCCGCAGGGAAGCTGCTTCTATCAAATGTTTGCCCTCATTAGACTCCCCTCTGGAAGCGCTTTCACTGCAAGCTGCAGATTTCCTCCTAACAGCAAGCTTTAGGATAGGGTACTGAATTGTAACTTACTTTCGCCTAATAATGCGATTTTGGCAAAGAGAGTATCTCCCGCAGGGAAGCTGCTACCATCAAATGTTTGCCCTCATTAGACTCCCCTCTGGAAGCGCTTTCACTGCAAGCTGCAGATTCCCTCCTAACAGCAAGCTTTAGGATAGGGTACTGAATTGTATCTTAACTGCTGCTAATAAGGCGATTATGGCAAAGAGACTATCTCCCGCAGGGAAGCTGCTACCATCAAATGTTTGCCCTCATTAGACTCCCCTCTGGAAGCGCTTTCACTGCAAGCTGCAGATTTCTTCCTAACAGCAAGCTTTAGGATAGGGTACTGAATTGTAACTTAACTGCGGCTAATAAGGCGATTTTGGCAAAGAGACTATCTCCCGCAGGGAAGCTGCTACCATCAAATGTTTGCCCTCGTTAGACTCCCCTCTGGAAGCACTTTCACTGCAAGCTGCAGATTCCTTCCTAACAGCAAGCTTTAGGATAGGGTACTGAATTGTAACTTACTTTCGCCTAATAATGCGATTTTGGCAAAGAGAGTATCTCCCGCAGGGAAGCTGCTACCATCAAATGTTTGCCCTCATTAGACTCCCCTCTGGAAGCGCTTTCACTGCAAGCTGCAGATTCCCTCCTAACAGCAAGCTTTAGGATAGGGTACTGAATTGTAACTTACTTTCGCCTAATAATGCGATTTTGGCAAAGAGACTATCTCCCGCAGTGAAGCTGCTACCATCAAATGTTTGCCCTCATTAGACTCCCCTCTGGAAGCGCTTTCACTGCAAGCTGCAGATTCCCTCCTAACAGCAAGCTTTAGGATAGGGTACTGAATTGTAACTTACTTTCGCCTAATAATGCGATTTTGGCAAAAAGAGTATCTCCCGCAGGGAAGCTGCTACCATCAAATGTTTGCCCTCATTAGACTCCCCTCTGGAAGCGCTTTCACTGCAAGCTGCAGATTCCCTCCTAACAGCAAGCTTTAGGATAGGGTACTGAATTGTAACTTACTTTCGCCTAATAATGCAATTTTGGCAAAGAGAGTATCTCCGGCAGTGAAGCTGCTACCATCAAATGTTTGCCCTCATTAGACTCCCCTCTGGAAGCGCTTTCACTGCAAGCTGCAGATTCCCTCCTAACAGCAAGCTTTAGGATAGGGGACTGAATTGTAACTCAACTGCGGCTAATAAGGTGATTTTGGCAAAGAGACTATCTCCCGCAGGGAAGCTGCTACCATCAAATGTTTGCCCTCATTAGACTCCCCTCTGGAAGCGCTTTCACTGCAAGCTGCAGATTCCCTCCTAACAGCAAGCTTTAGGATAGGGTACTGAATTGTATCTTAACTGCGGCTAATAAGGCGATTTTAGCAAAGAGACTATCTCCCGCAGGGAAGCTGCTACCATCAACTGTTTGCCCTCATTAGACTCCCCTCTGGAAGCGCTTTCACTGCAAGCTGCAGATTCCTTCCGAACAGCAAGCTTTAGGATAGGGTACTGAATTGTAACTTACTTTCGCCTAATAATGCGATTTTGGCAAAGAGACTATCTCCCGCAGGGAAGCTGCTACCATCAAATGTTTGCCCTCGTTAGACTCCCCTCTGGAAGCGCTTTCACTGCAAGCTGCAGATTCCCTCCTAACAGCAAGCTTTAGGATAGGGTACTGAATTGTAACTTACTTTCGCCTAATAATGCGATTTTGGCAAAAAGAGTATCTCCCGCAGGGAAGCTGCTACCATCAAATGTTTGCCCTCGTTAGACTCCCCTCTGGAAGCGCTTTCACTGCAAGCTGCAGATTCCCTCCTAACAGCAAGCTTTAGGATAGGGTACTGAATTGTAACTTACTTTCGCCTAATAATGCGATTTTGGCAAAGAGAGTATCTCCCGCAGGGAAGCTGCTACCATCAAATGTTTGCCCTCATTAGACTCCCCTCTGGAAGCGCTTTCACTGCAAGCTGCAGATTTCTTCCTAACAGGAAGCTTTAGGATAGGGTACTGAATTGTAACTTAACTGCGGCTAATAAGGCGATTTTGGCAAAGAGACTATCTCCCGCAGGGAAGCTGCTACCATCAAATGTTTGCCCTCGTTAGACTCCCCTCTGGAAGCACTTTCACTGGAAGCTGCAGATTCCCTCCTAACAGCAAGCTTTAGGATAGGGTACTGAATTGTAACTTAACTGCGGCTAATAAGGCGATTTTGGCAAAGAGACTATCTCCCGCAGGGAAGCTGCTACCATCAAATGTTTGCCCTCATTAGACTCCCCTCTGGAAGCGCTTTCACTGCAAGCTGCAGATTCCTTCCTAACAGCAAGCTTTAGGATAGGGTACTGAATTGTAACTTACTTTCGCCTAATAAAGCGATTTTGGCAAAGAGAGTATCTCCCGCAGGGAAGCTGCTACCATCAAATGTTTGCCCTCCTTAGACTCCCCTCTGGAAGCGCTTTCACTGCAAGCTGCAGATTCCCTCCTAACAGCAAGCTTTAGGATAGGGTACTGAATTGTAACTTACTTTCGCCTAATAATGCGATTTTGGCAAAGAGAGTATCTCCCGCAGGGAAGCTGCTACCATCAAATGTTTGCCCTCATTAGACTCCCCTCTGGAAGCGCTTTCACTGCAAGCGGCAGATTCCCTCCTAACAGCAAGCTTTAGGATAGGGTACTGAATTGTAACTTACTTTCGCCTAATAATGCGATTTTGGCAAAGAGAGTATCTCCCGCAGGGAAGCTGCTACCATCAAATGTTTGCCCTCATTAGACTCCCCTCTGGAAGCGCTTTCACTGCAAGCTGCAGATTTCTTCCTAACAGCAAGCTTTAGGATAGGGTACTGAATTGTAACTTAACTGCGGCTAATAAGGCGATTTTGGCAAAGAGACTATCTCCCGCAGGGAAGCTGCTACCATCAAATGTTTGCCCTCGTTAGACTCCCCTCTGGAAGCACTTTCACTGCAAGCTGCAGATTCCTTCCTAACAGCAAGCTTTAGGATAGGGTACTGAATTGTAACTTACTTTCGCCTAATAATGCGATTTTGGCAAAAAGAGTATCTCCCGCAGGGAAGCTGCTACCATCAAATGTTTGCGCTCGTTAGACTCCTCTCTGGAAGCGCTTTCACTGCAAGCTGCAGATTCCCTCCTAACAGCAAGCTTTAGGATAGGGTACTGAATTGTAACTTACTTTCGCCTAATAATGCGATTTTGGCAAAGAGAGTATCTCCCGCAGGGAAGCTGCTACCATCAAATGTTTGCCCTCATTAGACTCCCCTCTGGAAGCGCTTTCACTGCAAGCTGCAGATTCCCTCCTAACAGCAAGCTTTAGGATAGGGTACTGAATTGTAACTTAACTGCGGCTAATAAGGCGATTTTGGCAAAGAGAGTATCTCCCGCAGTGATGCTGCTACCATCAAATGTTTGCCCTCATTAGACTCCCCTCTGGAAGCGCTTTCACTGCAAGCTGCAGATTCCTTCGTAACAGCAAGCTTTAGGATAGGGTACTGAATTGTAACTTACTTTCGCCTAATAAAGCGATTTTGGCAAAGAGAGTATCTCCCGCAGGGAAGCTGCTACCATCAAATGTTTGCCCTCGTTAGACTCCCCTCTGGAAGCGCTTTCACTGCAAGCTGCAGATTCCCTCCTAACAGCAAGCTTTAGGATAGGGTACTGAATTGTAACTTACTTTCGCCTAATAATGCGATTTTGGCAAAGAGAGTATCTCCCGCAGGGAAGCTGCTACCATCAAATGTTTGCCCTCATTAGACTCCCCTCTGGAAGCGCTTTCCCTGCAAGCTGCAGATTCCCTCCTAACAGCAAGCTTTAGGATAGGGTACTGAATTGTAACTTACTTTCGCCTAATAATGCGATTTTGGCAAAGAGACTATCTCCCGCAGGGAAGCTGCTACCATCAAATGTTTGCCCTCATTAGACTCCCCTCTGGAAGCGCTTTCACTGCAAGCTGCAGATTTCTTCCTAACAGGAAGCTTTAGGATAGGGTACTGAATTGTAACTTAACTGCGGCTAATAAGGCGATTTTGGCAAAGAGAGTATCTCCCGCAGGGAAGCTGCTACCATCAAATGTTTGCCCTCGTTAGACTCCCCTCTGGAAGCACTTTCACTGCAAGCTGCAGATTCCTTCCTAACAGCAAGCTTTAGGATAGGGTACTGAATTGTAACTTACTTTTGCCTAATAATGCGATTTTGGCAAAGAGAGTATCTCCCGCAGGGAAGCTGCTACCATCAAATGTTTGCCCTCCTTAGACTCCCCTCTGGAAGCGCTTTCACTGCAAGCGGCAGATTCCCTCCTAACAGCAAGCTTTAGGATAGGGTACTGAATTGTAACTTACTTTCGCCTAATAATGCGATTTTGGCAAAGAGAGTATCTCCCGCAGGGAAGCTGCTACCATCAAATGTTTGCCCTCATTAGACTCCCCTCTGGAAGCGCTTTCACTGCAAGCTGCAGATTTCTTCCTAACAGCAAGCTTTAGGATAGGGTACTGAATTGTAACTTAACTGCGGCTAATAAGGCGATTTTGGCAAAGAGACTATCTCCCGCAGGGAAGCTGCTACCATCAAATGTTTGCCCTCATTAGACTCCCCTCTGGAAGCGCTTTCACTGCAAGCTGCAGATTTCTTCCTAACAGCAAGCTTTAGGATAGGGTACTGAATTGTAACTTAACTGCGGCTAATAAGGCGATTTTGGCAAAGAGACTATCTCCCGCAGGGAAGCTGCTACCATCAAATGTTTGCCCTCGTTAGACTCCCCTCTGGAAGCACTTTCACTGCAAGCTGCAGATTCCTTCCTAACAGCAAGCTTTAGGATAGGGTACTGAATTGTAACTTACTTTCGCCTAATAATGCGATTTTGGCAAAAAGAGTATCTCCCGCAGGGAAGCTGCTACCATCAAATGTTTGCGCTCGTTAGACTCCCCTCTGGAAGCGCTTTCACTGCAAGCTGCAGATTCCCTCCTAACAGCAAGCTTTAGGATAGGGTACTGAATTGTAACTTACTTTCGCCTAATAATGCGATTTTGGCAAAGAGAGTATCTCCCGCAGGGAAGCTGCTACCATCAAATGTTTGCCCTCATTAGACTCCCCTCTGGAAGCGCTTTCACTGCAAGCTGCAGATTCCCTCCTAACAGCAAGCTTTAGGATAGGGTACTGAATTGTAACTTAACTGCGGCTAATAAGGCGATTTTGGCAAAGAGAGTATCTCCCGCAGTGAAGCTGCTACCATCAAATGTTTGCCCTCATTAGACTCCCCTCTGGAAGCGCTTTCACTGCAAGCTGCAGATTCCTTCGTAACAGCAAGCTTTAGGATAGGGTACTGAATTGTAACTTACTTTCGCCTAATAAAGCGATTTTGGCAAAGAGAGTATCTCCCGCAGGGAAGCTGCTACCATCAAATGTTTGCCCTCGTTAGACTCCCCTCTGGAAGCGCTTTCACTGCAAGCTGCAGATTCCCTCCTAACAGCAAGCTTTAGGATAGGGTACTGAATTGTAACTTACTTTCGCCTAATAATGCGATTTTGGCAAAGAGAGTATCTCCCGCAGGGAAGCTGCTACCATCAAATGTTTGCCCTCATTAGACTCCCCTCTGGAAGCGCTTTCCCTGCAAGCTGCAGATTCCCTCCTAACAGCAAGCTTTAGGATAGGGTACTGAATTGTAACTTACTTTCGCCTAATAATGCGATTTTGGCAAAGAGACTATCTCCCGCAGGGAAGCTGCTACCATCAAATGTTTGCCCTCATTAGACTCCCCTCTGGAAGCGCTTTCACTGCAAGCTGCAGATTTCTTCCTAACAGGAAGCTTTAGGATAGGGTACTGAATTGTAACTTAACTGCGGCTAATAAGGCGATTTTGGCAAAGAGAGTATCTCCCGCAGGGAAGCTGCTACCATCAAATGTTTGCCCTCGTTAGACTCCCCTCTGGAAGCACTTTCACTGCAAGCTGCAGATTCCTTCCTAACAGCAAGCTTTAGGATAGGGTACTGAATTGTAACTTACTTTTGCCTAATAATGCGATTTTGGCAAAGAGAGTATCTCCCGCAGGGAAGCTGCTACCATCAAATGTTTGCCCTCCTTAGTCTCCCCTCTGGAAGCGCTTTCACTGCAAGCTGCAGATTCCCTCCTAACAGCAAGCTTTAGGATAGGGTACTGAATTGTAACTTACTTTCGCCTAATAATGCGATTTTGGCAAAGAGAGTATCTCCCGCAGGGAATCTGCTACCATCAAATGTTTGCCCTCATTAGACTCCCCTCTGGAAGCGCTTTCACTGCAAGCTGCAGATTCCCTCCTAACAGCAAGCTTTAGGATAGGGTACTGAATTGTAACTTACTTTCGCCTAATAATACGATTTTGGCAAAAAGAGTATCTCCCGCAGGGAAGCTGCTACCATCAAATGTTTGCCCTCATTAGACTCCCCTCTGGAAGCGCTTTCACTGCCAGCTGCAGATTCCCTCCTAACAGCAAGCTTTAGGATAGGGTACTGAATTGTAACTTAACTGCGGCTAATAAGGCGATTATGGCAAAGAGAATATCTCCCGCAGGGAAGCTGCTACCATCAAATATTTGCCCTCATTAGACTCCCCTCTGGAAGCGCTTTCACTGCAAGCTGCAGATTCCCTCCTAACAGCAAGCTTTAGGATAGGGTACTGAATTGTAACTTAACTGCGGCTAATAAGGCGATTTTGGCAAAGAGACTATCTCCCGCAGGGAAGCTGCTACCATCAAATGTTTGCCCTCATTAGACTCCCCTCTGGAAGCGCTTTCACTGCAAGCTGCAGATTCCCTCCTAACAGCAAGCTTTAGGATAGGGTACTGAATTGTAACTTACTTTCGCCTAATAATGCGATTTTGGCAAAGAGACTATAACTCGCAGGGAAGCTGCTGCCACCAAATGTTTGCCCTCGTTAGACTCCCCTCTGGAAGCGCTTTCACTGCAAGCTGCAGATTCCCTCCTAACAGCAAGCTTTAGGATAGGGTACTGAATTGTAACTTACTTTCGCCTAATAAGGCGATTTTGGCAAAAAGAGTATCTCCCGCAGGGAAGCTGCTACCATCAAATGTTTGCCCTCATTAGACTCCCCTCTGGAAGCGCTTTCACTGCAAGCTGCAGATTCCTTCCTAACAGCAAGCTTTAGGATAGGGTACTGAATTGTAACTTACTTTCGCCTAATAAAGCGATTTTGGCAAAGAGAGTATCTCCCGCAGGGAAGCTGCTACCATCAAATGTTTGCCCTCATTAGACTCCCCTCTGGAAGCGCTTTCACTGCAAGCTGCAGATTTCTTCCTAACAGCAAGCTTTAGGATAGGGTACTGAATTGTAACTTAACTGCGGCTAATAAGGCGATTTTGGCAAAGAGACTATCTCCCGCAGGGAAGCTGCTACCATCAAATGTTTGCCCTCGTTAGACTCCCCTCTGGAAGCACTTTCACTGCAAGCTGCAGATTCCTTCCTAACAGCAAGCTTTAGGATAGGGTACTGAATTGTAACTTACTTTCGCCTAATAATGCGATTTTGGCAAAGAGAGTATCTCCCGCAGGGAAGCTGCTACCATCAAATGTTTGCCCTCCTTAGACTCCCCTCTGGAAGCGCTTTCACTGCAAGCTGCAGATTCCCTCCTAACAGCAAGCTTTAGGATAGGGTACTGAATTGTAACTTACTTTCGCCTAATAATACGATTTTGGCAAAAAGAGTATCTCCCGCAGGGAAGCTGCTACCATCAAATGTTTGCCCTCGTTAGACTCCCCTCTGGAAACGCTTTCACTGCAAGCGGCAGATTCCCTCCTAACAGCAAGCTTTAGGATAGGGTACTGAATTGTATCTTACTTTCGCCTAATAATGCGATTTTTGCAAAGAGACTATAACTCGCAGGGAAGCTGCTACCATCAAATGTTTGCCCTCGTTAGACTCCCCTCTGGAAGCGCTTTCACTGCAAGCTGCAGATTCCTTCCTAACAGCAAGCTTTATGATAGGGTACTGAATTGTAACTTACTTTCGCCTAATAATGCGATTTTGTGAAAGAGAGTATCTCCCGAAGGGAAGCTGCTACCATCAAATGTTTGCCCTCGTTAGACTCCCCTCTGGAAGCGCTTTCACTGCAAGCTGCAGATTCCCTCCTAACAGCAAGCTTTAGGATAGGGTACTGAATTGTAACTTACTTTCGCCTAATAATGCGATTTTGGCAAAGAGAGTATCTCCCGCAGTGAAGCTGCTACCATCAAATGTTTGCCCTCATTAGACTCCCCTCTGGAAGCGCTTTCACTGCAAGCTGCAGATTCCTTCCTAACAGCAAGGTTTAGGATAGGGCACTGAATTGTAACTTACTTTCGCCTAATAATGCGATTTTGGCAAAGAGACTATAACTCGCAGGGAAGCTGCTGCCACCAAATGTTTGCCCTCATTAGACTCCCCTCTGGAAGCGCTTTCACTGCAAGCTGCAGATTCCCTCCTAACAGCAAGCTTTAGGATAGGGTACTGAATTGTAACTTACTTTCGCCTAATAATGCGATTTTGGCAAAAAGAGTATCTCCCGCAGGGAAGCTGCTACATTAAATGTTTGCCCTCGTTAGACTCCCCTCTGGAAGCGCTTTCACTGCAAGCTGCAGATTCCTTCCTAACAGCAAGCTTTAGGATAGGGTACTGAATTGAAACTTATTTTCGCCTAATAATGCGATTTTGGCAAAGAGAGTATCTCCCGCAGTGAAGCTGCTACCATCAAATGTTTGCCCTCATTAGACTCCCCTCTGGAAGCGCTTTCACTGCAAGCTGCAGATTCCCTCCTAACAGCAAGCTTTAGGATAGGGTACTGAATTGTAACTTAACTGCGGCTAATAAGGCGATTTTGGCAAAGAGACTATCTCCCGCAGGGAAGCTGCTACCATCAAATGTTTGCCCTCATTAGACTCCCCTCTGGAAGCGCTTTCACTGCAAGCTGCAGATTCCTTCCTAACAGCAAGCTTTAGGATAGGGTACTGAATTGTAACTTACTTTCACCTAATAAAGCGATTTTGGCAAAGAGAGTATCTCCCGCAGGGAAGCTGCTACCATCAAATGTTTGCCCTCGTTAGACTCCCCTCTGGAAGCGCTTTCACTGCAAGCTGCAGATTCCCTCCTAACAGCAAGCTTTAGGATAGGGTACTGAATTGTAACTTACTTTCGCCTAATAATGCGATTTTGGCAAAGAGAGTATCTCCCGCAGGGAAGCTGCTACCATCAAATGTTTGCCCTCATTAGACTCCCCTCTGGAAGCGCTTTCACTGCAAGCTGCAGATTTCTTCCTAACAGCAAGCTTTAGGATAGGGTACTGAATTGTAACTTAACTGCGGATAATAAGGCGATTATGGCAAAGAGAATATCTCCCGCAGGGAAGCTGCTACCATCAAATATTTGCCCTCATTAGACTCCCCTCTGGAAGCGCTTTCACTGCAAGCTGCAGATTCCCTCCTAACAGCAAGCTTTAGGATAGGGTACTGAATTGTAACTTACTTTCGCCTAATAATGCGATTTTGGCAAAGAGAGTATCTCCCGCAGGGAAGCTGCTACCATCAAATGTTTGCCCTCATTAGACTCCCCTCTGGAAGCGCTTTCACTGCAAGCTGCAGATTCCCTCCTAACAGCAAGCTTTAGGATAGGGTACTGAATTGTAACTTACTTTCGCCTAATAATGCGATTTTGGCAAAGAGAGTATCTCCCGCAGGGAAGCTGCTACCATCAAATGTTTGCCCTCGTTAGACTCCCCTCTGGAAGCGCTTTCACTGCAAGCTGCAGATTCCCTCCTAACAGCAAGCTTTAGGATAGGGTACTGAATTGTAACTTACTTTCGCCTAATAATGCGATTTTGGCAAAGAGAGTATCTCCCGCAGGGAAGCTGCTACCATCAAATGTTTGCCCTCATTAGACTCCCCTCTGGAAGCGCTTTCACTGCAAGCTGCAGATTCCCTCCTAACAGCAAGCTTTAGGATAGGGTACTGAATTGTAACTTACTTTCGCCTAATAATGCGATTTTGGCAAAGAGAGTATCTCCCGCAGGGAAGCTGCTACCATCAAATGTTTGCCCTCATTAGACTCCCCTCTGGAAGCGCTTTCACTGCAAGCTGCAGATTTCTTCCTAACAGCAAGCTTTAGGATAGGGTACTGAATTGTAACTTAACTGCGGCTAATAAGGCGATTTTGGCAAAGAGACTATCTCCCGCAGGGAAGCTGCTACCATCAAATGTTTGCCCTCGTTAGACTCCCCTCTGGAAGCGCTTTCACTGCAAGCTGCAGATTCCTTCCTAACAGCAAGCTTTATGATAGGGTACTGAATTGTAACTTACTTTCGCCTAATAATGAGATTTTGTGAAAGAGAGTATCTCCCGAAGGGAAGCTGCTACCATCAAATGTTTGCCCTCGTTAGACTCCCCTCTGGAAGCGCTTTCACTGCAAGCTGCAGATTCCCTCCTAACAGCAAGCTTTAGGATAGGGTACTGAATTGTAACTTACTTTCGACTAATAATGCGATTTTGGCAAAGAGAGTATCTCCCGCAGTGAAGCTGCTACCATCAAATGTTTGCCCTCATTAGACTCCCCTCTGGAAGCGCTTTCACTGCAAGCTGCAGATTCCTTCCTAACAGCAAGGTTTAGGATAGGGCACTGAATTGTAACTTACTTTCGCCTAATAATGCGATTTTGGCAAAGAGACTATAACTCGCAGGGAAGCTGCTGCCACCAAATGTTTGCCCTCATTAGACTCCCCTCTGGAAGCGCTTTCACTGCAAGCTGCAGATTCCCTCCTAACAGCAAGCTTTAGGATAGGGTACTGAATTGTAACTTACTTTCGCCTAATAATGCGATTTTGGCAAAAAGAGTATCTCCCGCAGGGAAGCTGCTACATTAAATGTTTGCCCTCGTTAGACTCCCCTCTGGAAGCGCTTTCACTGCAAGCTGCAGATTCCTTCCTAACAGCAAGCTTTAGGATAGGGTACTGAATTGTAACTTACTTTCGCCTAATAATGCGATTTTGGCAAAGAGAGTATCTCCCGCAGTGAAGCTGCTACCATCAAATGTTTGCCCTCATTAGACTCCCCTCTGGAAGCGCTTTCACTGCAAGCTGCAGATTCCCTCCTAACAGCAAGCTTTAGGATAGGGTACTGAATTGTAACTTAACTGCGGCTAATAAGGCGATTTTGGCAAAGAGACTATCTCCCGCAGGGAAGCTGCTACCATCAAATGTTTGCCCTCATTAGACTCCCCTCTGGAAGCGCTTTCACTGCAAGCTGCAGATTCCTTCCTAACAGCAAGCTTTAGGATAGGGTACTGAATTGTAACTTACTTTCACCTAATAAAGCGATTTTGGCAAAGAGAGTATCTCCCGCAGGGAAGCTGCTACCATCAAATGTTTGCCCTCGTTAGACTCCCCTCTGGAAGCGCTTTCACTGCAAGCTGCAGATTCCCTCCTAACAGCAAGCTTTAGGATAGTGTACTGAATTGTAACTTACTTTCGCCTAATAATGCGATTTTGGCAAAGAGAATATCTCCCGCAGGGAAGCTGCTACCATCAAATATTTGCCCTCATTAGACTCCCCTCTGGAAGCGCTTTCACTGCAAGCTGCAGATTCCCTCCTAACAGCAAGCTTTAGGATAGGGTACCGATTTGTAACTTACTTTCGCCTAATAATGCGATTTTGGCAAAGAGAGTATCTCCCGCAGGGAAGCTGCTACCATCAAATGTTTGCCCTCATTAGACTCCCCTCTGGAAGCGCTTTCACTGCAAGCTGCAGATTCCCTCCTAACAGCAAGCTTTAGGATAGGGTACTGAATTGTAACTTACTTTAGCCTAATAATGCGATTTTGGCAAAGAGAGTATCTCCCGCAGGGAAGCTGCTACCATCAAATGTTTGCCCTCATTAGACTCCCCTCTGGAAGCGCTTTCACTGCAAGCTGCAGATTCCCTCCTAACAGCAAGCTTTAGGATAGTGTACTGAATTGTAACTTACTTTCGCCTAATAATGCGATTTTGGCAAAGAGACTATCTCCCGCAGGGAAGCTGCTACCATCAAATGTTTGCCCTCGTTAGACTCCACTCTGGAAACGCTTTCACTGCAAGCGGCAGATTCCCTCCTAACAGCAAGCTTTAGGATAGGGTACTGAATTGTATCTTACTTTCGCCTAATAATGCGATTTTTGCAAAGAGACTATAACTCGCAGGGAAGCTGCTACCATCAAATGTTTGCCCTCATTAGACTCCCCTCTGGAAGCGCTTTCACTGCAAGCTGCAGATTCCTTCCTAACAGCAAGCTTTAGGATAGGGTACTGAATTGTAACTTACTTTCGCCTAATAATGCGATTTTGTGAAAGAGAGTATCTCCCGCAGGGAAGCTGCTACCATCAAATGTTTGCCCTCGTTAGACTCCCCTCTGGAAGCGCTTTCACTGCAAGCTGCAGATTCCCTCCTAACAGCAAGCTTTAGGATAGGGTACTGAATTGTAACTTACTTTCGCAAAATAATGCGATTTTGGCAAAGAGAATATCTCCTGCAGGGAAGCTGCTACCATCAAATGTTTGCCCTCATTAGACTCCCCTCTGGAAGCGCTTTCACTGCAAGCTGCAGATTCCCTCCTAACAGCAAGCTTTAGGATAGGGTACTGAATTGTAACTTAACTGCGGCTAATAAGGCGATTATGGCAAAGAGAATATATCCCGCAGGGAAGCTGCTACCATCAAATATTTGCCCTCATTAGACTCCCCTCTGGAAGCGCTTTCACTGCAAGCTGTAGATTCCCTCCTAACAGCAAGCTTTAGGATAGGGTACTGAATTGTAACTTACTTTCGCCTAGTAATGCGATTTTGGCAAAGAGAGTATCTCCCGCAGGGAAGCTGCTACCATCAAATGTTTGCCCTCATTAGACTCCCCTCTGGAAGCGCTTTCACTGCAAGCTGCAGATTCCCTCCTAACAGCAAGCTTTAGGATAGGGTACTGAATTGTAACTTAACTGCGGCTAATTAGGCGATTTTGGCAAAGAGACTATCTCCCGCAGGGAAGCTGCTACCATCAAATGTTTGCCCTCATTAGACTCCCCTCTGGAAGCGCTTTCACTGCAAGCTGCAGATTCCTTCCTAACAGCAAGCTTTAGGATAGGGTACTGAATTGTAACTTACTTTCGCCTAATAAAGCGATTTTGGCAAAGAGAGTATCTCCCGCAGGGAAGCTGCTACCATCAAATGTTTGCCCTCGTTAGACTCCCCTCTGGAAGCGCTTTCACTGCAAGCTGCAGATTCCCTCCTAACAGCAAGCTTTAGGATAGGGTACTGAATTGTAACTTACTTTCGCCTAATAATGCGATTTTGGCAAAGAGAGTATCTCCCGCAGGGAAGCTGCTACCATCAAATGTTTGCCCTCATTAGACTCCCCTCTGGAAGCGCTTTCACTGCAAGCTGCAGATTCCCTCCTAACAGCAAGCTTTAGGATAGTGTACTAAATTGTATCTTAACTTCTGCTAATAAGGAGATTATGGCAAAGAGACTATCTCCCGCAGGGAAGCTGCTACCATCAAATGTTTGCCCTCATTAGACTCCCCTCTGGAAGCGCTTTCACTGCAAGCTGCAGATTTCTTCCTAACAGCAAGCTTTAGGATAGGGTACTGAATTGTAACTTAACTGCGGCTAATAATGCGATTTTGGCAAAGAGACTATCTCCCGCAGGGAAGCTGCTACCATCAAATGTTTGCCCTCGTTAGACTCCCCTCCGGAAGCACTTTCACTGCAAGCTGCAGATTCCTTCCTAACAGCAAGCTTTAGGATAGGGTACTGAATTGTAACTTACTTTCGCCTAATAATGCGATTTTGGCAAAGAGAGTATCTCCCGCAGGGAAGCTGCTACCATCAAATGTTTGCCCTCCTTAGACTCCCCTCTGGAAGCGCTTTCACTGCAAGCTGCAGATTCCCTCCTAACAGCAAGCTTTAGGATAGGGTACTGAATTGTAACTTACTTTCGCCTAATAATGCGATTTTGGCAAAGAGAGTATCACCCGCAGGGAAGCTGCTACCATCAAATGTTTGCCCTCATTAGACTCCCCTCTGGAAGCGCTTTCACTGCAAGCTGCAGATTCCCTCCTAACAGCAAGCTTTAGGATAGGGTACTGAATTGTAACTTACTTTCGCCTAATAATGCGATTTTGGCAAAGAGAGTATCTCCCGCAGGGAAGCTGCTACCATCAAATGTTTGCCCTCATTAGACTCCCCTCTGGAAGCGCTTTCACTGCAAGCTGCAGATTTCTTCCTAACAGCAAGCTTTAGGATAGGGTACTGAATTGTAACTTAACTGTGGCTAATAAGGCGATTTTGGCAAAGAGACTATCTCCCGCAGGGAAGCTGCTACCATCAAATGTTTGCCCTCGTTAGACTCCCCTCTGGAAGCACTTTCACTGCAAGCTGCAGATTCCCTCCTAACAGCAAGCTTTAGGATAGGGTACAGAATTGTAACTTACTTTCGCCTAATAATGCGATTTTGGCAAAGAGAGTATCTCCCGCAGGGAAGCTGCTACCATCAAATGTTTGCCCTCATTAGACTCCCCTCTGGAAGCGCTTTCACTGCAAGCTGCAGATTCCCTCCTAACAGCAAGCTTTAGGATAGGGTACTGAATTGTAACTTACTTTCGCCTAATAATGCGATTTTGGCAAAGAGAGTATCTCCCGCAGGGAAGCTGCTACCATCAAATGTTTGCCCTCATTAGACTCCCCTCTGGAAGCGCTTTCACTGCAAGCTGCAGATTCCCTCCTAACAGCAAGCTTTAGGATAGGGTACTGAATTGAAACTTAACTGCGGCTAATAAGGCGATTTTGGCAAAGAGAGTATCTCCTGCAGGGAAGCTGCTACCATCAAATGTTTGCCCTCATTAGACTCCCCTCTGGAAGCGCTTTCACTGCAAGCTGCAGATTCCCTCCTAACAGCAATCTTTAGGATAGGGTACTGAATTGTAACTTAACTGCGGCTAATATGACGATTTTGGCAAAGAGACTATCTCCCGCAGGGAAGCTGCTACCATCAAATGTTTGCCCTCATTAGACTCCCCTCTGGAAGCGCTTTCACTGCAAGCTGCAGATTCCTTCCTAACAGCAAGCTTTAGGATAGGGTACTGAATTGTAACTTACTTTCGCCTAATAATGCGATTTTGGCAAAGAGAGTATCTCCCGCAGGGAAGCTGCTACCATCAAATGTTTGCCCTCGTTAGACTCCCCTCTGGAAGCGCTTTCACTGCAAGCTGCAGATTCCCTTCTAACAGCAAGCTTTAGGATAGTGTACTGAATTGTAACTTACTTTCGCCTAATAATGCGATTTTGGCAAAGAGACTATAACTCGCAGGGAAGCTGCTGCCACCAAATGTTTGCCCTCATTAGACTCCCCTCTGGAAGCGCTTTCACTGCAAGCTGCAGATTCCCTCCTAACAGCAAGCTTTAGGATAGGGTACTGAATTGTAACTTAACTGCGGCTAATAAGGCGATTTTGGCAAAGAGAATATATCCCGCAGGGAAGCTGCTACCATCAAATGTTTGCCCTCATTAGACTCCCCTCTGGAAGCGCTTTCACTGCAAGCTGCAGATTCCCTCCTAACAGCAAGCTTTAGGATAGGGTACTGAATTGTATCTTAACTGCTGCTAATAAGGCGATTATGGCAAAGAGACTATCTCCCGCAGGGAAGCTGCTACCATCAAATGTTTGCCCTCATTAGACTCCCCTCTGGAAGCGCTTTCACTGCAAGCTGCAGATTTCTTCCTAACAGCAAGCTTTAGGATAGGGTACTGAATTGTAACTTAACTGCGGCTAATAAGGCGATTTTGGCAAAGAGAATATCTCCCGCAGGGAAGCTGCTACAATCAAATGTTTGCCCTCGTTAGACTCCCCTCTGGAAGCACTTTCACTGCAAGCTGCAGATTCCTTCCTAACAGCAAGCTTTAGGATAGTGTACTGAATTGTAGCTTACTTTCGCCTAGAAATGCGATTTTGGCAAAGAGAGTATCTCCCGCAGGGAAGCTGCTACCATCAAATGTTTGCCGTCCTTAGACTCCCCTCTGGAAGCGCTTTCACTGCAAGCTGCAGATTCCCTCCTAACAGCAAGCTTTAGGATAGGGTACTGAATTGTAACTTACTTTCGCCTAATAATGCGATTTTGGCAAAGAGAGTATCTCCCGCAGGGAAGCTGCTACCATCAAATGTTTGCCCTCATTAGACTCCCCTCTGGAAGCGCTTTCACTGCAAGCTGCAGATTCCCTCCTAACAGCAAGCTTTAGGATAGGGTACTGAATTGTAACTTACTTTCGCCTAATAATGCGATTTTGGCAAAGAGAGTATCTCCCGCAGGGAAGCTGCTACCATCAAATGTTTGCCCTCATTAGACTCCCCTCTGGAAGCGCTTTCACTGCAAGCTGCAGATTCCCTCCTAACAGCAAGCTTTAGGATAGGGTACTGAATTGAAACTTAACTGCGGCTAATAAGGCGATTTTGGCAAAGAGAGTATCTCCTGCGGGGAAGGTGCTACCATCAAATGTTTGCCCTCATTAGACTCCCCTCTGGAAGCGCTTTCACTGCAAGCTGCAGATTCCCTCCTAACAGCAAGCTTTAGGATAGGGTACTGAATTGTATCTTAACTGCTGCTAATAAGGCGATTATGGCAAAGAGACTATCTCCCGCAGGGAAGCTGCTACCATCAAATGTTTGCCCTCATTAGACTCCCCTCTGGAAGCGCTTTCACTGCAAGCTGCAGATTTCTTCCTAACAGCAAGCTTTAGGATAGGGTACTGAATTGTAACTTAACTGCGGCTAATAAGGCGATTTTGGCAAAGAGAATATCTCCCGCAGGGAAGCTGCTACAATCAAATGTTTGCCCTCGTTAGACTCCCCTCTGGAAGCACTTTCACTGCAAGCTGCAGATTCCTTCCTAACAGCAAGCTTTAGGATAGTGTACTGAATTGTAGCTTACTTTCGCCTAGAAATGCGATTTTGGCAAAGAGAGTATCTCCCGCAGGGAAGCTGCTACCATCAAATGTTTGCCGTCCTTAGACTCCCCTCTGGAAGCGCTTTCACTGCAAGCTGCAGATTCCCTCCTAACAGCAAGCTTTAGGATAGGGTACTGAATTGTAACTTACTTTCGCCTAATAATGCGATTTTGGCAAAGAGAGTATCTCCCGCAGGGAAGCTGCTACCATCAAATGTTTGCCCTCATTAGACTCCCCTCTGGAAGCGCTTTCACTGCAAGCTGCAGATTCCCTCCTAACAGCAAGCTTTAGGATAGGGTACTGAATTGTAACTTACTTTCGCCTAATAATGCGATTTTGGCAAAGAGAGTATCTCCCGCAGGGAAGCTGCTACCATCAAATGTTTGCCCTCATTAGACTCCCCTCTGGAAGCGCTTTCACTGCAAGCTGCAGATTCCCTCCTAACAGCAAGCTTTAGGATAGGGTACTGAATTGAAACTTAACTGCGGCTAATAAGGCGATTTTGGCAAAGAGAATATATCCCGCAGGGAAGCTGCTACCATCAAATGTTTGCCCTCATTAGACTCCCCTCTGGAAGAGCTTTCACTGCAAGCTGCAGATTTCTTCCTAACAGCAAGCTTTAGGATAGGGTACTGAATTGTAACTTAACTGCGGCTAATAAGGCGATTTTGGCAAAGAGAATATCTCCCGCAGGGAAGCTGCTACCATCAAATGTTTGCCCTCATTAGACTCCCCTCTGGAAGCACTTTCACTGCAAGCTGCAGATTCCTTCCTAACAGCAAGCTTTAGGATAGTGTACTGAATTGTAGCTTACTTTCGCCTAGAAATGCGATTTTGGCAAAGAGAGTATCTCCGGTAGGGAAGCTGCTACCATCAAATGTTTGCCGTCCTTAGACTCCCCTCTGGAAGCGCTTTCACTGCAAGCTGCAGATTCCCTCCTAACAGCAAGCTTTAGGATAGGGCACTGAATTGTAACTTACTTTCGCCTAATAATGCGATTTTGGCAAAGAGAGTATCTCCCGCAGGGAAGCTGCTACCATCAAATGTTTGCCCTCATTAGACTCCCCTCTGGAAGCGCTTTCACTGCAAGCTGCAGATTCCCTCCTAACAGCAAGCTTTAGGATAGGGTACTGAATTGTAACTTACTTTCGCCCAATAATGCGATTTTGGCAAAGAGAGTATCTCCCGCAGGGAAGCTGCTACCATCAAATGTTTGCCCTCATTAGACTCCCCTCTGGAAGCGCTTTCACTGCAACCTGCAGATTCCCTCCTAACAGCAAGCTTTAGGATAGGGTACTGAATTGTAACTTACTTTCGCCTAATAATGCGATTTTGGCAAAGAGAGTATCTCCGGCAGGGAAGCTGCTACCATCAAATGTTTGCCCTCATGAGACTCCCCTCTGGAAGCGCTTTCACTGCAAGCTACAGATTCCCTCCTAACAGCAAGCTTTAGGATAGTGTACTGAATTGTAACTTAACTGCGGCTAATAAGGCGATTTTGGCAAAGAGACTATCTCCCGCAGGGAAGCTGCTACCATCAAATGTTTGCCCTCATTAGACTCCCCTCTGGAAGCGCTTTCACTGCAAGCTGCAGATTCCTTCCTAACAGCAAGCTTTAGGATAGGGTACTGAATTGTAACTTACTTTCGCCTAATAATGCGATTTTGGCAAAGAGAGTATCTCCCGCAGGGAAGCTGCTACCATCAAATGTTTGCCCTCGTTAGACTCCCCTCTGGAAGCGCTTTCACTGCAAGCTGCAGATTCCCTCCTAACAGCAAGCTTTAGGATAGGGTACTGAATTGTATCTTAATTTCGCCTAATAATGCGATTTTGGCAAAGAGAGTATCTCCCGCAGTGAAGCTGCTACCATCAAATGTTTGCCCTCATTAGACTCCCCTCTGGAAGCGCTTTCACTGCAAGCTGCAGATTCCCTCCTAACAGCAAGCTTTAGGATAGGGTACTGAATTGTAACTTAACTGCGGCTAATAAGGCGATTTTGGCAAAGAGATTATCTCCCGCAGGGAAGCTGCTACCATCAAATGTTTGCCCTCATTAGACTCCCCTCTGGAAGCGCTTTCACTGCAAGCTGCAGATTCCTTCCTAACAGCAAGCTTTAGGATAGGGTACTGAATTGTAACTTACTTTCGCCTAATAAAGCGATTTTGGCAAAGAGAGTATCTCCGGCAGGGAAGCTGCTACCATCAAATGTTTGCCCTCGTTAGACTCCCCTCTGGAAGCGCTTTCACTGCAAGCAGCAGATTCCCTCCTAACAGCAATCTTTAGGATAGGGTACTGAATTGTAACTTACTTTCGCCTAGTAATGCGATTTTGGCAAAGAGAGTATCTCCCGCAGGGAAGCTGCTACCATCAAATGTTTGCCCTCATTAGACTCCCCTCTGGAAGCGCTTTCACTGCAAGCTGCAGATTTCTTCCTAACAGCAAGCTTTAGGATAGGGTACTGAATTGTAACTTAACTGCGGCTAATAAGGCGATTTTGGCAATGAGACTATCTCCCGCAGGGAAGCTGCTACCATCAAATGTTTGCCCTCGTTAGACTCCCCTCCGGAAGCACTTTCACTGCAAGCTGCAGATTCCTTCCTAACAGCAAGCTTTAGGATAGGGTACTGAATTGTAACTTACTTTCGCCTAATAATGCGATTTTGGCAAAGAGAGTATCTCCCGCAGGGAAGCTGCTACCATCAAATGTTTGCCCTCCTTAGACTCCCCTCTGGAAGCGCTTTCACTGCAAGCTGCAGATTCCCTCCTAACAGCAAGCTTTAGGATAGGGTACTGAATTGTAACTTACTTTCGCCTAATAATGCGATTTTGGCAAAGAGAGTATCACCCGCAGGGAAGCTGCTACCATCAAATGTTTGCCCTCATTAGACTCCCCTCTGGAAGCGCTTTCACTGCAAGCTGCAGATTCCCTCCTAACAGCAAGCTTTAGGATAGGGTACTGAATTGTAACTTACTTTCGCCTAATAATGCGATTTTGGCAAAGAGAGTATCTCCCGCAGGAAAGCTGCTACCATCAAATGTTTGCCCTCATTAGACTCCCCTCTGGAAGCGCTTTCACTGCAAGCTGCAGATTTCTTCCTAACAGCAAGCTTTAGGATAGGGTACTGACTTGTAACTTAACTGTGGCTAATAAGCCGATTTTGGCAAAGAGACTATCTCCCGCAGGGAAGCTGCTACCATCAAATGTATGCCCTCGTTAGACTCCCCTCTGGAAGCACTTTCACTGCAAGCTGCAGATTCCCTCCTAACAGCAAGCTTTA
Organism: Phaenicophaeus curvirostris; assembly: GCF_032191515.1. Lineage (NCBI taxonomy): Eukaryota > Metazoa > Chordata > Aves > Cuculiformes > Cuculidae > Phaenicophaeus > Phaenicophaeus curvirostris. Next base: position 178,477 of record NW_027206817.1, read on the forward strand.
GGATAGGGTACAGAATTGTAACTTACTTTCACCTAATAATGCGATTTTGGCAAAGAGAGTATCTCCCGCAGGGAAGCTGCTACCATCAAATGTTTGCCCTCATTAGACTCCCCTCTGGAAGCGCTTTCCCTGCAAGCTGCAGATTCCCTCCTAACAGCAAGCTTTAGGATAGGGTACTGAATTGTAACTTACTTTCGCCTAATAATGCGATTTTGGCAAAGAGAGTATCTCCCGCAGGGAAGCTGCTACCATCAAATGTTTGCCCTCATTAGACTCCCCTCTGGAAGCGCTTTCACTGCAAGCTGCAGATTCCCTCCTAACAGCAAGCTTTAGGATAGGGTACTGAATTGAAACTTAACTGCGGCTAATAAGGCGATTTTGGCAAAGAGAGTATCTCCCGCAGGGAAGGTGCTACCATCAAATGTTTGCCCTCATTAGACTCCCCTCTGGAAGCGCTTTCACTGCAAGCTGCAGATTCCCTCCTAACAGCAATCTTTAGGATAGGGTACTGAATTGTAACTTAACTGCGGCTAATAAGGCGATTTTGGCAAAGAGACTATCTCCCGCAGTGAAGCTGCTACCATCAAATGTTTGCCCTCATTAGACTCCCCTCTGGAAGCGCTTTCACTGCAAGCTGCAGATTCCTTCCTAACAGCAAGCTTTAGGATAGGGTACTGAATTGTAACTTACTTTCGCCTAATAATGCGATTTTGGCAAAGAGAGTATCTCCCGCAGGGAAGCTGCTACCATCAAATGTTTGCCCTCGTTAGACTCCCCTCTGGAAGCGCTTTCACCGCAAGCTGCAGATTCCCTTCTAACAGCAAGCTTTAGGATAGGGTACTGAATTGTAACTTACTTTCGCCTAATAATGCGATTTTGGCAAAGAGAGTATCTCCCGCAGGGAAGCTGCTACCACCAAATGTTTGCCCTCATTAGACTCCCCTCTGGAAGCGCTTTCACTGCAAGCTGCAGATTCCCTCCTAACAGCAAGCTTTAGGATAGGGTACTGAATTGTATCTTAACTGCTGCTAATAAGGCGATTATGGCAAAGAGACTATCTCCCGCAGGGAAGCTGCTACCATCAAATGTTTGCCCTCATTAGACTCCCCTCTGGAAGCGCTTTCACTGCAAGCTGCAGATTCCCTCCTAACAGCAAGCTTTAGGATAGGGTACTGAATTGTAACTTAACTGCGGCTAATAAGGCGATTTTGGCAAAGAGAATATCTCCCGCAGGGAAGCTGCTACCATCAAATGTTTGCCCTCGTTAGACTCCCCTCTGGAAGCACTTTCACTGCAAGCTGCAGATTCCTTCCTAACAGCCAGCTTTAGGATAGTGTACTGAATTGTAGCTTACTTTCGCCTAGAAATGCGATTTTGGCAAAGAGAGTATCTCCCGCAGGGAAGCTGCTACCATCAAATGTTTGCCGTCCTTAGACTCCCCTCTGGAAGCGCTTTCACTGCAAGCTGCAGATTCCCTCCTAACAGCAAGCTTTAGGATAGGGTACTGAATTGTAACTTACTTTCGCCTAATAATGCGATTTTGGCAAAGAGAGTATCTCCCGCAGGGAAGCTGCTACCATCAAATGTTTGCCCTCATTAGACTCCCCTCTGGAAGCGCTTTCACTGCAAGCTGCAGATTCCCTCCTAACAGCAAGCTTTAGGATAGGGTACTGAATTGTATCTTAACTGCTGCTAATAAGGCGATTATGGCAAAGAGACTATCTCCCGCAGGGAAGCTGCTACCATCAAATGTTTGCCCTCATTAGACTCCCCTCTGGAAGCGCTTTCACTGCAAGCTGCAGATTTCTTCCTAACAGCAAGCTTTAGGATAGGGTACTGAATTGTAACTTAACTGCGGCTAATAAGGCGATTTTGGCAAAGAGAATATCTCCCGCAGGGAAGCTGCTACCATCAAATGTTTGCCCTCATTAGACTCCCCTCTGGAAGCACTTTCACTGCAAGCTGCAGATTCCTTCCTAACAGCAAGCTTTAGGATAGTGTACTGAATTGTAACTTACTTTCGCCTAGAAATGCGATTTTGGCAAAGAGAGTGTCTCCCGCAGGGAAGCTGCTACCATCAAATGTTTGCCGTCCTTAGACTCCCCTCTGGAAGCGCTTTCACTGCAAGCTGCAGATTCCCTCCTAACAGCAAGCTTTAGGATAGGGTACTGAATTGTAACTTACTTTCGCCTAATAATGCGATTTTGGCAAAGAGAGTATCTCCCGCAGGGAAGCTGCTACCATCAAATGTTTGCCCTCATTAGACTCCCCTCTGGAAGCGCTTTCACTGCAAGCTGCAGATTCCCTCCTAACAGCAAGCTTTAGGATAGGGTACTGAATTGTAACTTACTTTCGCCTAATAATGCGATTTTGGCAAAGAGAGTATCTCCCGCAGGGAAGCTGCTACCATCAAATGTTTGCCCTCATTAGACTCCCCTCTGGAAGCGCTTTCACTGCAAGCTGCAGATTCCCTCCTAACAGCAAGCTTTAGGATAGGGTACTGAATTGTAACTTACTTTCGCCTAATAATGCGATTTTGGCAAAGAGAGTATCTCCCGCAGGGAAGCTGCTACCATCAAATGTTTGCCCTCGTTAGACTCCCCTCTGGAAGCGCTATCACTGCAAGCTGCAGATTCCCTCCTAACAGCAAGCTTTAGGATAGGGTACTGAATTGTATCTTACTTTCGCCTAATAATGCGATTTTTGCAAAGAGACTATAATTCGCAGGGAAGCTGCTACCATCAAATGTTTGCCCTCATTAGACTCCCCTCTGGAAGCGCTTTCACTGCAAGCTGCAGATTCCTTCCTAACAGCAAGCTTTAGGATAGGGTACTGAATTGTAACTTACTTTCGCCTAATAATGCGATTTTGGCAAAGAGACTATCTCCCGCAGGGAAGCTTTTACCATCAAACGTTTGCCCTCATTAGACTCCCCTCTGGAAGCGCTTTCACTGCAAGCTGCAGATTCCCTCCTAACAGCAAGCTTTAGGATAGGGTACTGAATTGTAACTTAATTGCGGCTAATAATGCGATTTTGGCAAAGAGAGTATCTCCCGCAGGGAAGCTGCTACCATCAAATGTTTGCCCTCATTAGACTCCCCTCTGGAAGCGCTTTCACTGCAAGCTGCAGATTCCCTCCTAACAGCAAGCTTTAGGATAGGGTACTGAATTGTAACTTACTTTCGCCTAATAATGAGATTTTGGCAAAGAGACTATCTCCCGCAGGGAAGCTGCTACCTCCAAATGTTTGCCCTCATTAGACTCCCCTCTGGAAGCGCTTTCACTGCAAGCTGCAGATTCCCTCCTAACAGCAAGCTTTAGGATAGGGTACTGAATTGTAACTTAACTGCGGCTAATAAGGCGATTTTGGCAAAGAGAGTATCTCCCGCAGGGAAGCTGCTACCATCAAATGTTTGCCCTCATTAGACTCCCCTCTGGAAGCGCTTTCACTGCAAGCTGCAGATTCCCTCCTAACAGCAAGCTTTAGGATAGGGTACTGAATTGTAACTTAACTGCGGCTAATAAGGCGATTTTGGCAAAGAGACTATCTCCCGCAGGGAAGCTGCTACCATCAAATGTTTGCCCTCATTAGACTCCCCTCTGGAAGCGCTTTCACTGCAAGCTGCAGATTCCCTCCTAACAGCAAGCTTTAGGATAGGGTACTGAATTGTAACTTAACTGCGGCTAATAAGGCGATTTTGGCAAAGAGAGTATCTCCCGCAGGGAAGCTGCTACCATCAAATGTTTGCCCTCATTAGACTCCCCTCTGGAAGCGCTTTCACTGCAAGCTGCAGATTCCTTCCTAACAGCAAGCTTTAGGATAGGGTACTGAATTGTAACTTACTTTCGCCTAATAAAGCGATTATGGCAAAGAGAGTATCTCCGGCAGGGAAGCTGCTACCATCAAATGTTTGCCCTCGTTAGACTCCCCTCTGGAAGCGCTTTCACTGCAAGCTGCAGATTCCCTCCTAACAGCAAGCTTTAGGATAGGGTACTGAATTGTAACTTACTTTCGCCTAATAATGCGATTTTGGCAAAGAGAGTATCTCCCGCAGGGAAGCTGCTACCATCAAATGTTTGCCCTCCTTAGACTCCCCTCTGGAAGCGCTTTCACTGCAAGCTGCAGATTCCCTCCTAACAGCAAGCTTTAGGATAGGGTACTGAATTGTAACTTAACTGCGGCTAATAAGGCGATTATGGCAAAGAGAATATATCCCGCAGGGAAGCTGCTACCATCAAATATTTGCCCTCATTAGACTCCCATCTGGAAGCGCTTTCACTGCAAGCTGTAGATTCCCTCCTAACAGCAAGCTTTAGGATAGGGTACTGAATTGTAACTTACTTTCGCCTAGTAATGCGATTATGGAAAAGAGAGTATCTCCCACAGGGAAGCTGCTACCATCAAATGTTTGCCCTCATTAGACTCCCCTCTGGAAGCGCTTTCACTGCAAGCTGCAGATTCCCTCCTAACAGCAAGCTTTAGGATAGGGTACTGAATTGTAACTTACTTTCGCCTAATAATGCGATTTTGGCAAAGAGACTATAACTCGCAGGGAAGCTGCTGCCACCAAATGTTTGCCCTCATTAGACTCCCCTCTGGAAGCGCTTTCACTGCAAGCTGCAGATTCCCTCCTAACAGCAAGCTTTAGGATAGGGTACTGAATTGTAACTTACTTTCGCCTAATAATGCGATTTTGGCAAAGAGAGTATCTCCCGCAGGGAAGCTGCTACCATCAAATGTTTGCCCTCATTAGACTCCCCTCTGGAAGCGCTTTCACTGCAAGCTGCAGATTCCCTCCTAACAGCAAGCTTTAGGATAGGGTACTGAATTGTAACTTAACTACGGCTAATAATGCGATTTTGGCAAAGAGAGTATCTCCCGCAGGGAAGCTGCTACCATCAAATGTTTGCCCTCGTTAGACTCCCCTCTGGAAGCGCTTTCACTGCAAGCTGCAGATTCCCTCCTAACAGCAAACTTTAGGATAGGGTACTGAATTGTAACTTACTTTCGCCTAATAATGCGATTTTGGCAAAGAGAGTATCTCCCGCAGGGAAGCTGCTACCATCAAATGTTTGCCCTCATTAGACTCCCCTCTGGAAGCGCTTTCACTGCAAGCTGCAGATTCCCTCCTAACAGCAAGCTTTAGGATAGTGTACTAAATTGTATCTTAACTGCTGCTAATAAGGCGATTATGGCAAAGAGACTATCTCCCGCAGGGAAGCTGCTACCATCAAATGTTTGCCCTCATTAGACTCCCCTCTGGAAGCGCTTTCACTGCAAGCTGCAGATTTCTTCCTAACAGCAAGCTTTAGGATAGGGTACTGAATTGTAACTTAACTGCGGCTAATAAGGCGATTTTGGCAAAGAGACTATCTCCCGCAGGGAAGCTGCTACCATCAAATGTTTGCCCTCGTTAGACTCCCCTCCGGAAGCACTTTCACTGCAAGCTGCAGATTCCTTCCTAACAGCAAGCTTTAGGATAGGGTACTGAATTGTAACTTACTTTGGCCTAATAATGCGATTTTGGCAAAGAGAGTATCTCCCGCAGGGAAGCTGCTACCATCAAATGTTTGCCCTCCTTAGACTCCCCTCTGGAAGCGCTTTCACTGCAAGCTGCAGATTCCCTCCTAACAGCAAGCTTTAGGATAGAGTACTGAATTGTAACTTACTTTCGCCTAATAATGCGATTTTGGCAAAGAGAGTATCACCCGCAGGGAAGCTGCTACCATCAAATGTTTGCCCTCATTAGACTCCCCTCTGGAAGCGCTTTCACTGCAAGCTGCAGATTCCCTCCTAACAGCAAGCTTTAGGATAGGGTACTGAATTGTAACTTACTTTCGCCTAATAATGCGATTTTGGCAAAGAGAGTATCTCCCGCAGGGAAGCTGCTACCATCAAATGTTTGCCCTCATTAGACTCCCCTCTGGAAGCGCTTTCACTGCAAGCTGCAGATTTCTTCCTAACAGCAAGCTTTAGGATAGGGTACTGAATTGTAACTTAACTGTGGCTAATAAGCCGATTTTGGCAAAGAGACTATCTCCCGCAGGGAAGCTGCTAACCTCAAATGTTTGCCCTCCTTAGACTCCCCTCTGGAAGCACTTTCACTGCAAGCTGCAGATTCCCTCCTAACAGCAAGCTTTAGGATAGGGTACAGAATTGTAACTTACTTTCGCCTAATAATGCGATTTTGGCAAAGAGAGTATCTCCCGCAGGGAAGCTGCTACCATCAAATGTTTGCCCTCATTAGACTCCCCTCTGGAAGCGCTTTCACTGCAAGCTGCAGATTCCCTCCTAACAGCAAGCTTTAGGATAGGGTACTGAATTGTAACTTACTTTCGCCTAATAATGCGATTTTGGCAAAGAGAGTATCTCCCGCAGGGAAGCTGCTACCATCAAATGTTTGCCCTCATTAGACTCCCCTCTGGAAGCGCTTTCACTGCAAGCTGCAGATTTCTTCCTAACAGCAAGCTTTAGGATAGGGTACTGAATTGTAACTTAACTGTGGCTAATAAGCCGATTTTGGCAAAGAGACTATCTCCCGCAGGGAAGCTGCTAACCTCAAATGTTTGCCCTCCTTAGACTCCCCTCTGGAAGCACTTTCACTGCAAGCTGCAGATTCCCTCCTAACAGCAAGCTTTAGGATAGGGTACAGAATTGTAACTTACTTTCGCCTAATAATGCGATTTTGGCAAAGAGAGTATCTCCCGCAGGGAAGCTGCTACCATCAAATGTTTGCCCTCATTAGACTCCCCTCTGGAAGCGCTTTCACTGCAAGCTGCAGATTCCCTCCTAACAGCAAGCTTTAGGATAGGGTACTGAATTGTAACTTACTTTCGCCTAATAATGCGATTTTGGCAAAGAGAGTATCTCCCGCAGGGAAGCTGCTACCATCAAATGTTTGCCCTCATTAGACTCCCCTCTGGAAGCGCTTTCACTGCAAGCTGCAGATTCCCTCCTAACAGCAAGCTTTAGGATAGGGTACTGAATTGAAACTTAACTGCGGCTAAAAAGGCGATTTTGGCAAAGAGACTATCTCCTGCAGGGAAGGTGCTACCATCAAATGTTTGCCCTCATTAGACTCCCCTCTGGAAGCGCTTTCACTGCAAGCGGCAGATTCCCTTCTAACAGCAAGCTTTAGGATAGGGTACTGAATTGTAACTTACTTTCGCCTAATAATGCGATTTTGGCAAAGAGACTATAACTCGCAGGGAAGCTGCTGCCACCAAATGTTTGCCCTCATTAGACTCCCCTCTGGAAGCGCTTTCACTGCAAGCTGCAGATTCCCTCCTAACAGCAAGCTTTAGGATAGGGTACTGAATTGTAACTTAACTGCGGATAATAAGGCGATTTTGGCAAAGAGAATATATCCCGCAGGGAAGCTGCTACCATCAAATGTTTGCCCTCATTAGACTCCCCTCTGGAAGCGCTTTCACTGCAAGCTGCAGATTCCCTCCTAACAGCAAGCTTTAGGATAGGGTACTGAATTGTATCTTAACTGCTGCTAATAAGGCGATTATGGCAAAGAGACTATCTCCCGCAGGGAAGCTGCTACCATCAAATGTTTGCCCTCGTTAGACTCCCCTCTGGAAGCACTTTCACTGCAAGCTGCAGATTCCTTCCTAACAGCAAGCTTTAGGATAGTGTACTGAATTGTAGCTTACTTTCGCCTAGAAATGCGATTTTGGCAAAGAGAGTATCTCCCGCAGGGAAGCTGCTACCATCAAATGTTTGCCCTCATTAGACTCCCCTCTGGAAGCGCTTTCACTGCAAGCTGCAGATTCCCTCCTAACAGCAAGCTTTAGGATAGGGTACTGAATTGTAACTTACTTTCGCCTAATAATGCGATTTTGGCAAAGAGAGTATCTCCCGCAGGGAAGCTGCTACCATCAAATGTTTGCCCTCATTAGACTCCCCTCTGGAAGCGCTTTCACTGCAAGCTGCAGATTCCCTCCTAACAGCAAGCTTTAGGATAGGGTACTGAATTGTAACTTACTTTCGCATAATAATGCGATTTTGGCAAAGAGAGTATCTCCCGCAGGGAAGCTGCTACCATCAAATGTTTGCCCTCATTAGACTCCCCTCTGGAAGCGCTTTCACTGCAAGCTGCAGATTCCCTCCTAACAGCAAGCTTTAGGATAGGGTACTGAATTGAAACTTAACTGCGGCTAATAAGGCGATTTTGGCAAAGAGAGTATCTCCTGCAGGGAAGGTGCTACCATCAAATGTTTGCCCTCATTAGACTCCCCTCTGGAAGCGCTTTCACTGCAAGCTGCAGATTCCCTCCTAACAGCAATCTTTAGGATAGGGTACTGAATTGTAACTTAACTGCGGCTAATAAGGCGATTTTGGCAAAGAGAATATATCCCGCAGGGAAGCTGCTACCATCAAATGTTTGCCCTCATTAGACTCCCCTCTGGAAGCGCTTTCACTGCAAGCTGCAGATTCCCTCCTAACAGCAAGCTTTAGGATAGGGTACTGAATTGTATCTTAACTGCTGCTAATAAGGCGATTATGGCAAAGAGACTATCTCCCGCAGGGAAGCTGCTACCATCAAATGTTTGCCCTCATTAGACTCCCCTCTGGAAGCGCTTTCACTGCAAGCTGCAGATTTCTTCCTAACAGCAAGCTTTAGGATAGGGTACTGAATTGTAACTTAACTGCGGCTAATAAGGCGATTATGGCAAAGAGAATATCTCCCGCAGGGAAGCTGCTACCATCAAATGTTTGCCCTCATTAGACTCCCCTCTGGAAGCACTTTCACTGCAAGCTGCAGATTCCTTCCTAACAGCAAGCTTTAGGATAGTGTACTGAATTGTAGCTTACTTTCGCCTAGAAATGCGATTTTGGCAAAGAGAGTATCTCCCGCAGGGAAGCTGCTACCATCAAATGTTTGCCCTCATTAGACTCCCCTCTGGAAGCGCTTTCACTGCAAGCTGCAGATTCCCTCCTAACAGCAAGCTTTAGGATAGGGTACTGAATTGTAACTTACTTTCGCCTAATAATGCGATTTTGGCAAAGAGAGTATCTCCCGCAGGGAAGCTGCTACCATCAAATGTTTGCCCTCATTAGACTCCCCTCTGGAAGCGCTTTCACTGCAAGCTGCAGATTCCCTCCTAACAGCAAGCTTTAGGATAGGGTACTGAATTGTAACTTACTTTCGCCTAATAATGCGATTTTGGCAAAGAGAGTATCTCCGGCAGGGAAGCTGCTACCATCAAATGTTTGCCCTCATGAGACTCCCCTCTGGAAGCGCTTTCACTGCAAGCTACAGATTCCCTCCTAACAGCAAGCTTTAGGATAGTGTACTGAATTGTAACTTATCTGCGGCTAATAAGGCGATTTTGGCAAAGAGACTATCTCCCGCAGGGAAGCTGCTACCATCAAATGTTTGCCCTCATTAGACTCCCCTCTGGAAGCGCTTTCACTGCAAGCTGCAGATTCCTTCCTAACAGCAAGCTTTAGGATAGGGTACTGAATTGTAACTTACTTTCGCCTAATAATGCGATTTTGGCAAAGAGAGTATCTCCCGCAGGGAAGCTGCTACCATCAAATGTTTGCCCTCGTTAGACTCCCCTCTGGAAGCGCTTTCACTGCAAGCTGCAGATTCCCTCCTAACAGCAAGCTTTAGGATAGTGTACTGAATTGTATCTTAATTTCGCCTAATAATGCGATTTTGGCAAAGAGAGTATCTCCCGCAGTGAAGCTGCTACCATCAAATGTTTGCCCTCATTAGACTCCCCTCTGGAAGCGCTTTCACTGCAAGCTGCAGATTCCCTCCTAACAGCAAGCTTTAGGATAGGGTACTGAATTGTAACTTAACTGCGGCTAATAAGGCGATTTTGGCAAAGAGAATATCTCCCGCAGGGAAGCTGCTACCATCAAATGTTTGCCCTCATTAGACTCCCCTCTGGAAGCGCTTTCACTGCAAGCTGCAGATTCCTTCCTAACATCAAGCTTTAGGATAGGGTACTGAATTGTAACTTACTTTCGCCTAATAAAGCGATTTTGGCAAAGAGAGTATCTCCGGCAGGGAAGCTGCTACCATCAAATGTTTGCCCTCGTTAGACTCCCCTCTGGAAGCGCTTTCACTGCAAGCAGCAAATTCCCTTCTAACAGCAAGCTTTAGGATAGGGTACTGAATTGTAACTTACTTTCGCCTAGTAATGCGATTTTAGCAAAGAGAGTATCTCCCGCAGGGAAGCTGCTACCATCAAATGTTTGCCCTCATTAGACTCCCCTCTGGAAGCGCTTTCACTGCAAGCTGCAGATTTCTTCCTAACAGCAAGCTTTAGGATAGGGTACTGAATTGTAACTTAACTGCGGCTAATAAGGCGATTTTGGCAAAGAGACTATCTCCCGCAGGGAAGCTGCTACCATCAAATGTTTGCCCTCGTTAGACTCCCCTCCGGAAGCACTTTCACTGCAAGCTGCAGATTCCCTCCTAACAGCAAGCTTTAGGATAGGGTACTGAATTGTAACTTACTTTCGCCTAATAATGCGATTTTGGCAAAGAGAGTATCTCCCGCAGGGAAGCTGCTACCATCAAATGTTTGCCCTCCTTAGACTCCCCTCTGGAAGCGCTTTCACTGCAAGCTGCAGATTCCCTCCTAACAGCAAGCTTTAGGATAGGGTACTGAATTGTAACTTACTTTCGCCTAATAATGCGATTTTGGCAAAGAGAGTATCTCCCGCAGGGAAGCTGCTACCATCAAATGTTTGCCCTCATTAGACTCCCCTCTGGAAGCGCTTTCACTGCAAGCTGCAGATTCCCTCCTAACAGCAAGCTTTAGGATAGGGTACTGAATTGTAACTTACTTTCGCCTAATAATGCGATTTTGGCAAAGAGAGTATCTCCCGCAGGGAAGCTGCTACCATCAAATGTTTGCCCTCATTAGACTCCCCTCTGGAAGCGCTTTCACTGCAAGCTGCAGATTTCTTCCTAACAGCAAGCTTTAGGATAGGGTACTGAATTGTAACTTAACTGTGGCTAATAAGCCGATTTTGGCAAAGAGAGTATCTCCCGCAGGGAAGCTGCTACCATCAAATGTTTGCCCTCGTTAGACTCCCCTCTGGAAGCACTTTCACTGCAAGCTGCAGATTCCCTCCTAACAGCAAGCTTTAGGATAGGGTACAGAATTGTAACTTACTTTCGCCTAATAATGCGATTTTGGCAAAGAGAGTATCTCCCGCAGGGAAGGTGCTACCATCAAATGTTTGCCCTCGTTAGACTCCCCTCTGGAAGCGCTTTCACTGCAAGCTGCAGATTCCCTTCTAACAGCAAGCTTTAGGATAGGGTACTGAATTGTAACTTACTTTCGCCTAATAATGCGATTTTGGCAAAGAGACTATAACTCGCAGGGAAGCTGCTGCCACCAAATGTTTGCCCTCATTAGACTCCCCTCTGGAAGCGCTTTCACTGCAAGCTGCAGATTCCCTCCTAACAACAAGCTTTAGGATAGGGTACTGAATTGTAACTTAACTGCGGCTAATAAGGCGATTTTGGCAAAGAGACTATCTCCCGCAGGGAAGCTGCTACCATCAAATGTTTGCCCTCATTAGACTCCCCTCTGGAAGCGCTTTCACTGCAAGCTGCAGATTCCCTCCTAACAGCAAGCTTTAGGATAGGGTACTGAATTGTATCTTAACTGCTGCTAATAAGGCGATTATGGCAAAGAGACTATCTCCCGCAGGGAAGCTGCTACCATCAAATGTTTGCCCTCATTAGACTCCCCTCTGGAAGCGCTTTCACTGCAAGCTGCAGATTCCCTCCTAACAGCAAGCTTTAGGATAGGGTACTGAATTGTAACTTAACTGCGGCTAATAAGGCGATTTTGGCAAAGAGAATATCTCCCGCAGGGAAGCTGCTACCATCAAATGTTTGCCCTCGTTAGACTCCCCTCTGGAAGCACTTTCACTGCAAGCTGCAGATTCCTTCCTAACAGCAAGCTTTAGGATAGTGTACTGAATTGTAGCTTACTTTCGCCTAGAAATGCGATTTTGGCAAAGAGAGTATCTCCCGCAGGGAAGCTGCTACCATCAAATGTTTGCCGTCCTTAGACTCCCCTCTGGAAGCGCTTTCACTGCAAGCTGCAGATTCCCTCCTAACAGCAAGCTTTAGGATAGTGTACTGAATTGTAACTTACTTTCGCCTAATAATGCGATTTTGGAAAAGAGAGTATCTCCCGCAGGGAAGCTGCTACCATCAAATGTTTGCCCTCATTAGACTCCCCTCTGGAAGCGCTTTCACTGCAAGCTGCAGATTCCCTCCTAACAGCAAGCTTTAGGACAGGGTACTGAATTGTATCTTAACTGCTGCTAATAAGGCGATTATGGCAAAGAGACTATCTCCCGCAGGGAAGCTGCTACCATCAAATGTTTGCCCTCATTAGACTCCCCTCTGGAAGCGCTTTCACTGCAAGCTGCAGATTTCTTCCTAACAGCAAGCTTTAGGATAGGGTACTGAATTGTAACTTAACTGCGGCTAATAAGGCGATTTTGGCAAAGAGAATATCTCCCGCAGGGAAGCTGCTACCATCAAATGTTTGCCCTCATTAGACTCCCCTCTGGAAGCACTTTCACTGCAAGCTGCAGATTCCTTCCTAACAGCAAGCTTTAGGATAGTGTACTGAATTGTAACTTACTTTCGCCTAGAAATGCGATTTTGGCAAAGAGAGTGTCTCCCGCAGGGAAGCTGCTACCATCAAATGTTTGCCGTCCTTAGACTCCCCTCTGGAAGCGCTTTCACTGCAAGCTGCAGATTCCCTCCTAACAGCAAGCTTTAGGATAGGGTACTGAATTGTAACTTACTTTCGCCTAATAATGCGATTTTGGCAAAGAGAGTATCTCCCGCAGGGAAGCTGCTACCATCAAATGTTTGCCCTCATTAGACTCCCCTCTGGAAGCGCTTTCACTGCAAGCTGCAGATTCCCTCCTAACAGCAAGCTTTAGGATAGGGTACTGAATTGTAACTTACTTTCGCCTAATAATGCGATTTTGGCAAAGAGAGTATCTCCCGCAGGGAAGCTGCTACCATCAAATGTTTGCCCTCATTAGACTCCCCTCTGGAAGCGCTTTCACTGCAAGCTGCAGATTCCCTCCTAACAGCAAGCTTTAGGATAGGGTACTGAATTGTATCTTACTTTCGCCTAAGAATGCGATTTTTGCAAAGAGACTATAATTCGCAGGGAAGCTGCTACCATCAAATGTTTGCCCTCATTAGACTCCCCTCTGGAAGCGCTTTCTTTGCAAGCTGCAGATTCCTTCCTAACAGCAAGCTTTAGGATAGGGTACTGAATTGTAACTTACTTTCGCCTAATAATGCGATTTTGGCAAAGAGACTATCTCCCGCAGGGAAGCTGCTACCATCAAATGTTTGCCCTCATTAGACTCCCCTCTGGAAGCGCTTTCACTGCAAGCTGCAGATTCCCTCCTAACAGCAAGCTTTAGGATAGGGTACTGAATTGTAACTTACTTTCGCCTAATAATGAGATTTTGGCAAAGAGACTATCTCCCGCAGGGAAGCTGCTACCTTCAAATGTTTGCCCTCATTAGACTCCCCTCTGGAAGCGCTTTCACTGCAAGCTGCAGATTCCCTCCTAACAGCAAGCTTTAGGATAGGGTACTGAATTGTAACTTAACTGCGGATAATAAGGCGATTTTGGCAAAGAGAGTATCTCCCGCAGGGAAGCTGCTACCATCAAATGTTTGCCCTCATTAGACTCCCCTCTGGAAGCGCTTTCACTGCAAGCTGCAGATTCCCTCCTAACAGCAAGCTTTAGGATAGGGTACTGAATTGTAACTTAACTGCGGCTAATAAGGCGATTTTGGCAAAGAGACTATCTCCCGCAGGGAAGCTGCTACCATCAAATGTTTGCCCTCATTAGACTCCCCTCTGGAAGCGCTTTCACTGCAAGCTGCAGATTCCCTCCTAACAGCAAGCTTTAGGATAGGGTACTGAATTGTAACTTAACTGCGGCTAATATGGCGATTTTGGCAAAGATAATATATCCCGCAGGGAAGCTGCTACCATCAAATGTTTGCCCTCATTAGACTACCCCCTGGAAGCGCTTTCACTGCAAGCTGCAGATTCCCTCCTAACAGCAAGCTTTAGGATAGTGTACTGAATTGTAACTTACTTTTGCCTAATAATGCGATTTTGGCAAAGAGAGTATCTCCCGCAGGGAAGCTGCTACCATCAAATGTTTGCCCTCATTAGACTCCCCTCTGGAAGCGCTTTCACTGCAAGCTGCAGATTCCCTCCTAACAGCAAGCTTTAGGATAGGGTACTGAATTGTAACTTAACTGCGGCTAATAAGGCGATTTTGGCAAAGAGACTATCTCCCGCAGGGAAGCTGCTACCATCAAATGTTTGCCCTCATTAGACTCCCCTCTGGAAGCACTTTCACTGCAAGCTGCAGATTCCTTCCTAACAGCAAGCTTTAGGATAGGGTACTGAATTGTAACTTACTTTCGCCTAATAAAGCGATTATGGCAAAGAGAGTATCTCCGGCAGGGAAGCTGCTACCATCAAATGTTTGCCCTCGTTAGACTCCCCTCTGGAAGCGCTTTCACTGCAAGCTGCAGATTCCCTCCTAACAGCAAGCTTTAGGATAGGGTACTGAATTGTAACTTACTTTCGCCTAATAATGCGATTTTGGCAAAGAGAGTATCTCCCGCAGGGAAGCTGCTACCATCAAATGTTTGCCCTCCTTAGACTCCCCTCTGGAAGCGCTTTCACTGCAAGCTGCAGATTCCCTCCTAACAGCAAGCTTTAGGATAGGGTACTGAATTGTAACTTAACTGCGGCTAATAAGGCGATTATGGCAAAGAGAATATATCCCGCAGGGAAGCTGCTACCATCAAATATTTGCCCTCATTAGACTCCCATCTGGAAGCGCTTTCACTGCAAGCTGTAGATTCCCTCCTAACAGCAAGCTTTAGGATAGGGTACTGAATTGTAACTTACTTTCGCCTAGTAATGCGATTATGGAAAAGAGAGTATCTCCCACAGGGAAGCTGCTACCATCAAATGTTTGCCCTCATTAGACTCCCCTCTGGAAGCGCTTTCACTGCAAGCTGCAGATTCCCTCCTAACAGCAAGCTTTAGGATAGGGTACTGAATTGTAACTTACTTTCGCCTAATAATGCGATTTTGGCAAAGAGACTATAACTCGCAGGGAAGCTGCTGCCACCAAATGTTTGCCCTCATTAGACTCCCCTCTGGAAGCGCTTTCACTGCAAGCTGCAGATTCCCTCCTAACAGCAAGCTTTAGGATAGGGTACTGAATTGTAACTTACTTTCGCCTAATAATGCGATTTTGGCAAAGAGAGTATCTCCCGCAGGGAAGCTGCTACCATCAAATGTTTGCCCTCATTAGACTCCCCTCTGGAAGCGCTTTCACTGCAAGCTGCAGATTCCCTCCTAACAGCAAGCTTTAGGATAGGGTACTGAATTGTAACTTAACTACGGCTAATAATGCGATTTTGGCAAAGAGAGTATCTCCCGCAGGGAAGCTGCTACCATCAAATGTTTGCCCTCGTTAGACTCCCCTCTGGAAGCGCTTTCACTGCAAGCTGCAGATTCCCTCCTAACAGCAAACTTTAGGATAGGGTACTGAATTGTAACTTACTTTCGCCTAATAATGCGATTTTGGCAAAGAGAGTATCTCCCGCAGGGAAGCTGCTACCATCAAATGTTTGCCCTCATTAGACTCCCCTCTGGAAGCGCTTTCACTGCAAGCTGCAGATTCCCTCCTAACAGCAAGCTTTAGGATAGTGTACTAAATTGTATCTTAACTGCTGCTAATAAGGCGATTATGGCAAAGAGACTATCTCCCGCAGGGAAGCTGCTACCATCAAATGTTTGCCCTCATTAGACTCCCCTCTGGAAGCGCTTTCACTGCAAGCTGCAGATTTCTTCCTAACAGCAAGCTTTAGGATAGGGTACTGAATTGTAACTTAACTGCGGCTAATAAGGCGATTTTGGCAAAGAGACTATCTCCCGCAGGGAAGCTGCTACCATCAAATGTTTGCCCTCGTTAGACTCCCCTCCGGAAGCACTTTCACTGCAAGCTGCAGATTCCTTCCTAACAGCAAGCTTTAGGATAGGGTACTGAATTGTAACTTACTTTCGCCTAATAATGCGATTTTGGCAAAGAGAGTATCTCCCGCAGGGAAGCTGCTACCATCAAATGTTTGCCCTCCTTAGACTCCCCTCTGGAAGCGCTTTCACTGCAAGCTGCAGATTCCCTCCTAACAGCAAGCTTTAGGATAGGGTACTGAATTGTAACTTACTTTCGCCTAATAATGCGATTTTGGCAAAGAGAGTATCACCCGCAGGGAAGCTGCTACCATCAAATGTTTGCCCTCATTAGACTCCCCTCTGGAAGCGCTTTCACTGCAAGCTGCAGATTCCCTCCTAACAGCAAGCTTTAGGATAGGGTACTGAATTGTAACTTACTTTCGCCTAATAATGCGATTTTGGCAAAGAGAGTATCTCCCGCAGGGAAGCTGCTACCATCAAATGTTTGCCCTCATTAGACTCCCCTCTGGAAGCGCTTTCACTGCAAGCTGCAGATTTCTTCCTAACAGCAAGCTTTAGGATAGGGTACTGAATTGTAACTTAACTGTGGCTAATAAGCCGATTTTGGCAAAGAGACTATCTCCCGCAGGGAAGCTGCTACCATCAAATGTTTGCCCTCGTTAGACTCCCCTCTGGAAGCGCTTTCACTGCAAGCTGCAGATTCCCTCCTAACAGCAAGCTTTAGGATAGGGTACTGAATTGTAACTTACTTTCGCCTAATAATGCGATTTTGGCAAAGAGAGTATCTCCCGCAGGGAAGCTGCTACCATCAAATGTTTGCCCTCATTAGACTCCCCTCTGGAAGCGCTTTCACTGCAAGCTGCAGATTCCCTCCTAACAGCAAGCTTTAGGATAGGGTACTGAATTGAAACTTAACTGCGGCTAATAAGGCGATTTTGGCAAAGAGAGTATCTCCTGCAGGGAAGGTGCTACCATCAAATGTTTGCCCTCATTAGACTCCCCTCTGGAAGCGCTTTCACTGCAAGCTGCAGATTCCCTCCTAACAGCAATCTTTAGGATAGGGTACTGAATTGTAACTTAACTGCGGCTAATAAGGCGATTTTGGCAAAGAGACTATCTCCCGCAGGGAAGCTGCTACCATCAAATATTTGCCCTCATTAGACTCCCCTCTGGAAGCGCTTTCACTGCAAGCTGCAGATTCCCTTCTAACAGCAAGCTTTAGGATAGGGTACTGAATTGTAACTTACTTTCGCCTAATAATGCGATTTTGGCAAAGAGACTATAACTCGCAGGGAAGCTGCTGCCACCAAATGTTTGCCCTCATTAGACTCCCCTCTGGAAGCGCTTTCACTGCAAGCTGCAGATTCCCTCCTAACAGCAAGCTTTAGGATAGGGTACTGAATTGCAACTTAACTGCAGCTAATAAGGCGATTTTGGCAAAGAGAATATATCCCGCAGGGAAGCTGCTACCATCAAATGTTTGCCCTCATTAGACTCCCCTCTGGAAGCGCTTTCACTGCAAGCTGCAGATTCCCTGCTAACAGCAAGCTTTAGGATAGGGTACTGAATTGTATCTTAACTGCTGCTAATAAGGCGATTATGGCAAAGAGACTATCTCCCGCAGGGAAGCTGCTACCATCAAATGTTTGCCCTCGTTAGACTCCCCTCTGGAAGCACTTTCACTGCAAGCTGCAGATTCCTTCCTAACAGCAAGCTTTAGGATAGTGTACTGAATTGTAGCTTACTTTCGCCTAGAAATGCGATTTTGGCAAAGAGAGTATCTCCCGCAGGGAAGCTGCTACCATCAAATGTTTGCAGTCCTTAGACTCCCCTCTGGAAGCGCTTTCACTGCAAGCTGCAGATTCCCTCCTAACAGCAAGCTTTAGGATAGGGTACTGAATTGTAGCTTACTTTCGCCTAATAATGCGATTTTGGCAAAGAGACTATAACTCGCAGGGAAGCTGCTGCCACCAAATGTTTGCCCTCATTAGACTCCCCTCTGGAAGCGCTTTCACTGCAAGCTGCAGATTCCCTCCTAACAGCAAGCTTTAGGATAGGGTACTGAATTGTAACTTACTTTCGCCTAATAATGCGATTTTGGCAAAGAGAGTATCTCCCGCAGGGAAGCTGCTACCATCAAATGTTTGCCCTCATTAGACTCCCCTCTGGAAGCGCTTTCACTGCAAGCTGCAGATTCCCTCCTAACAGCAAGCTTTAGGATAGGGTACTGAATTGTAACTTAACTACGGCTAATAATGCGATTTTGGCAAAGAGAGTATCTCCCGCAGGGAAGCTGCTACCATCAAATGTTTGCCCTCGTTAGACTCCCCTCTGGAAGCGCTTTCACTGCAAGCTGCAGATTCCCTCCTAACAGCAAACTTTAGGATAGGGTACTGAATTGTAACTTACTTTCGCCTAATAATGCGATTTTGGCAAAGAGAGTATCTCCCGCAGGGAAGCTGCTACCATCAAATGTTTGCCCTCATTAGACTCCCCTCTGGAAGCGCTTTCACTGCAAGCTGCAGATTCCCTCCTAACAGCAAGCTTTAGGATAGTGTACTAAATTGTATCTTAACTGCTGCTAATAAGGCGATTATGGCAAAGAGACTATCTCCCGCAGGGAAGCTGCTACCATCAAATGTTTGCCCTCATTAGACTCCCCTCTGGAAGCGCTTTCACTGCAAGCTGCAGATTTCTTCCTAACAGCAAGCTTTAGGATAGGGTACTGAATTGTAACTTAACTGCGGCTAATAAGGCGATTTTGGCAAAGAGACTATCTCCCGCAGGGAAGCTGCTACCATCAAATGTTTGCCCTCGTTAGACTCCCCTCCGGAAGCACTTTCACTGCAAGCTGCAGATTCCTTCCTAACAGCAAGCTTTAGGATAGGGTACTGAATTGTAACTTACTTTCGCCTAATAATGCGATTTTGGCAAAGAGAGTATCTCCCGCAGGGAAGCTGCTACCATCAAATGTTTGCCCTCCTTAGACTCCCCTCTGGAAGCGCTTTCACTGCAAGCTGCAGATTCCCTCCTAACAGCAAGCTTTAGGATAGGGTACTGAATTGTAACTTACTTTCGCCTAATAATGCGATTTTGGCAAAGAGAGTATCACCCGCAGGGAAGCTGCTACCATCAAATGTTTGCCCTCATTAGACTCCCCTCTGGAAGCGCTTTCACTGCAAGCTGCAGATTCCCTCCTAACAGCAAGCTTTAGGATAGGGTACTGAATTGTAACTTACTTTCGCCTAATAATGCGATTTTGGCAAAGAGAGTATCTCCCGCAGGGAAGCTGCTACCATCAAATGTTTGCCCTCATTAGACTCCCCTCTGGAAGCGCTTTCACTGCAAGCTGCAGATTTCTTCCTAACAGCAAGCTTTAGGATAGGGTACTGAATTGTAACTTAACTGTGGCTAATAAGCCGATTTTGGCAAAGAGAATATATCCCGCAGGGAAGCTGCTACCATCAAATGTTTGCCCTCGTTAGACTCCCCTCTGGAAGCGCTTTCACTGCAAGCTGCAGATTCCCTCCTAACAGCAAGCTTTAGGATAGGGTACTGAATTGTAACTTACTTTCGCCTAATAATGCGATTTTGGCAAAGAGAGTATCTCCCGCAGGGAAGCTGCTACCATCAAATGTTTGCCCTCATTAGACTCCCCTCTGGAAGCGCTTTCACTGCAAGCTGCAGATTCCCTCCTAACAGCAAGCTTTAGGATAGGGTACTGAATTGAAACTTAACTGCGGCTAATAAGGCGATTTTGGCAAAGAGAGTATCTCCTGCAGGGAAGGTGCTACCATCAAATGTTTGCCCTCATTAGACTCCCCTCTGGAAGCGCTTTCACTGCAAGCTGCAGATTCCCTCCTAACAGCAATCTTTAGGATAGGGTACTGAATTGTAACTTAACTGCGGCTAATAAGGCGATTTTGGCAAAGAGACTATCTCCCGCAGGGAAGCTGCTACCATCAAATATTTGCCCTCATTAGACTCCCCTCTGGAAGCGCTTTCACTGCAAGCTGCAGATTCCCTTCTAACAGCAAGCTTTAGGATAGGGTACTGAATTGTAACTTACTTTCGCCTAATAATGCGATTTTGGCAAAGAGACTATAACTCGCAGGGAAGCTGCTGCCACCAAATGTTTGCCCTCATTAGACTCCCCTCTGGAAGCGCTTTCACTGCAAGCTGCAGATTCCCTCCTAACAGCAAGCTTTAGGATAGGGTACTGAATTGCAACTTAACTGCGGCTAATAAGGCGATTTTGGCAAAGAGAATATATCCCGCAGGGAAGCTGCTACCATCAAATGTTTGCCCTCATTAGACTCCCCTCTGGAAGCGCTTTCACTGCAAGCTGCAGATTCCCTGCTAACAGCAAGCTTTAGGATAGGGTACTGAATTGTAACTTACTTTCGCCTAATAATGCGATTTTGGCAAAGAGAGTATCTCCCGCAGGGAAGCTGCTACCATCAAATGTTTGCCCTCATTAGACTCCCCTCTGGAAGCGCTTTCACTGCAAGCTGCAGATTCCCTCCTAACAGCAAGCTTTAGGATAGGGTACTGAATTGTAACTTACTTTCGCCTAATAATGCGATTTTGGCAAAGAGAGTATCTCCGGCAGGGAAGCTGCTACCATCAAATGTTTGCCCTCATGAGACTCCCCTCTGGAAGCGCTTTCACTGCAAGCTACAGATTCCCTCCTAACAGCAAGCATTAGGATAGTGTACTGAATTGTAACTTATCTGCGGCTAATAAGGCGATTTTGGCAAAGAGACTATCTCCCGCAGGGAAGCTGCTACCATCAAATGTTTGCCCTCATTAGACTCCCCTCTGGAAGCGCTTTCACTGCAAGCTGCAGATTCCTTCCTAACAGCAAGCTTTAGGATAGGGTACTGAATTGTAACTTACTTTCGCCTAATAATGCGATTTTGGCAAAGAGAGTATCTCCCGCAGGGAAGCTGCTACCATCAAATGTTTGCCCTCGTTAGACTCCCCTCTGGAAGCGCTTTCACTGCAAGCTGCAGATTCCCTCCTAACAGCAAGCTTTAGGATAGGGTACTGAATTGTATCTTAATTTCGCCTAATAATGCGATTTTGGCAAAGAGAGTATCTCCCGCAGTGAAGCTGCTACCATCAAATGTTTGCCCTCATTAGACTCCCCTCTGGAAGCGCTTTCACTGCAAGCTGCAGATTCCCTCCTAACAGCAAGCTTTAGGATAGGGTACTGAATTGTAACTTAACTGCGGCTAATAAGGCGATTTTGGCAAAGAGAATATCTCCCGCAGGGAAGCTGCTACCATCAAATGTTTGCCCTCATTAGACTCCCCTCTGGAAGCGCTTTCACTGCAAGCTGCAGATTCCTTCCTAACAGCAAGCTTTAGGATAGGGTACTGAATTGTAACTTACTTTCGCCTAATAAAGCGATTTTGGCAAAGAGAGTATCTCCGGCAGGGAAGCTGCTACCATCAAATGTTTGCCCTCGTTAGACTCCCCTCTGGAAGCGCTTTCACTGCAAGCAGCAGATTCCCTCCTAACAGCAAGCTTTAGGATAGGGTACTGAATTGTAACTTACTTTCGCCTAGTAATGCGATTTTGGCAAAGAGAGTATCTCCCGCAGGGAAGCTGCTACCATCAAATGTTTGCCCTCATTAGACTCCCCTCTGGAAGCGCTTTCACTGCAAGCTGCAGATTTCTTCCTAACAGCAAGCTTTAGGATAGGGTACTGAATTGTAACTTAACTGCGGCTAATAAGGCGATTTTGGCAAAGAGACTATCTCCCGCAGGGAAGCTGCTACCATCAAATGTTTGCCCTCGTTAGACTCCCCTCCGGAAGCGCTTTCACTGCAAGCTGCAGATTCCCTCCTAACAGCAAGCTTTAGGATAGGGTACTGAATTGTAACTTACTTTCGCCTAATAATGCGATTTTGGCAAAGAGAGTATCTCCCGCAGGGAAGCTGCTACCATCAAATGTTTGCCCTCATTAGACTCCCCTCTGGAAGCGCTTTCACTGCAAGCTGCAGATTCCCTCCTAACAGCAAGCTTTAGGATAGGGTACTGAATTGTAACTTACTTTCGCCTAATAATGCGATTTTGGCAAAGAGAGTATCTCCCGCAGGGAAGCTGCTACCATCAAATGTTTGCCCTCATTAGACTCCCCTCTGGAAGCGCTTTCACTGCAAGCTGCAGATTTCTTCCTAACAGCAAGCTTTAGGATAGGGTACTGAATTGTAACTTAATTGTGGCTAATAAGCCGATTTTGGCAAAGAGAGTATCTCCCGCAGGGAAGCTGCTACCATCAAATGTTTGCCCTCGTTAGACTCCCCTCTGGAAGCACTTTCACTGCAAGCTGCAGATTCCCTCCTAACAGCAAGCTTTAGGATAGGGTACAGAATTGTAACTTAACTGCGGCTAATAAGGCGATTTTGGCAAAGAGAATATCTCCCGCAGGGAAGCTGCTACCATCAAATGTTTGCCCTCATTAGACTCCCCTCTGGAAGCACTTTCACTGCAAGCTGCAGATTCCTTCCTAACAGCAAGCTTTAGGATAGGGTACTGAATTGTAGCTTACTTTCGCCTAGAAATGCGATTTTGGCAAAGAGAGTATCTCCCGCAGGGAAGCTGCTACCATCAAATGTTTGCCGTCCTTAGACTCCCCTCTGGAAGCGCTTTCACTGCAAGCTGCAGATTCCCTCCTAACAGCAAGCTTTAGGATAGGGTACTGAATTGTAACTTACTTTCGCCTAATAATGCGATTTTGGCAAAGAGAGTATCTCCCGCAGGGAAGCTGCTACCATCAAATGTTTGCCCTCATTAGACTCCCCTCTGGAAGCGCTTTCACTGCAAGCTGCAGATTCCCTCCTAACAGCAAGCTTTAGGATAGGGTACTGAATTGTAACTTACTTTCGCCTAATAATGCGATTTTGGCAAAGAGAGTATCTCCCGCAGGGAAGCTGCTACCATCAAATGTTTGCCCTCATTAGACTCCCCTCTGGAAGCGCTTTCACTGCAAGCTGCAGATTCCCTCCTAACAGCAAGCTTTAGGATAGGGTACTGAATTGTAACTTACTTTCGCCTAATAATGCGATTTTGGCAAAGAGAGTATCTCCGGCAGGGAAGCTGCTACCATCAAATGTTTGCCCTCATTAGACTCCCCTCTGGAAGCGCTTTCACTGCAAGCTGCAGATTCCCTCCTAACAGCAAGCTTTAGGGTAGTGTACTGAATTGTAACTTAACTGCGGCTAATAAGGCGATTTTGGCAAAGAGACTATCTCCCGCAGGGAAGCTGCTACCATCAAATGTTTGCCCTCATTAGACTCCCCTCTGGAAGCACTTTCACTGCAAGCTGCAGATTCCTTCCTAACAGCAAGCTTTAGGATAGGGTACTGAATTGTAACTTATTTTCGCCTAATAATGCGATTTTGGCAAAGAGAGTATCTCCCGCAGGGAAGCTGCTACCATCAAATGTTTGCCCTCGTTAGACTCCCCTCTGGAAGCGCTTTCACTGCAAGCTGCAGATTCCCTCCTAACAGCAAGCTTTAGGATAGGGTACTGAATTGTATCTTAATTTCGCCTAATAATGCGATTTTGGCAAAGAGAGTATCTCCCGCAGTGAAGCTGCTACCATCAAATGTTTGCCCTCATTAGACTCCCCTCTGGAAGCGCTTTCACTGCAAGCTGCAGATTCCCTCCTAACAGCAAGCTTTAGGATAGGGTACTGAATTGTAACTTAACTGCGGCTAATAAGGCGATTTTGGCAAAGAGACTATCTCCCGCAGGGAAGCTGCTACCATCAAATGTTTGCCCTCATTAGACTCCCCTCTGGAAGCGCTTTCACTGCAAGCTGCAGATTCCTTCCTAACAGCAAGCTTTAGGATAGGGTACTGAATTGTAACTTACTTTCGCCTAATAAAGCGATTTTGGCAAAGAGAGTATCTCCGGCAGGGAAGCTGCTACCATCAAATGTTTGCCCTCGTTAGACTCCCCTCTGGAAGCGCTTTCACTGCAAGCAGCAGATTCCCTCCTAACAGCAAGCTTTAGGATAGGGTACTGAATTGTAACTTACTTTCGCCTAGTAATGCGATTTTGGCAAAGAGAGTATCTCCCGCAGGGAAGCTGCTACCATCAAATGTTTGCCCTCATTAGACTCCCCTCTGGAAGCGCTTTCACTGCAAGCTGCAGATTTCTTCCTAACAGCAAGCTTTAGGATAGGGTACTGAATTGTAACTTAACTGCGGCTAATAAGGCGATTTTGGCAAAGATACTATCTCCCGCAGGGAAGCTGCTACCATCAAATGTTTGCCCTCGTTAGACTCCCCTCTGGAAGCATTTCACTGCAAGCTGCAGATTCCTTCCTAACAGCAAGCTTTAGGATAGGGTACTGAATTGTAACTTACTTTCGCCTAATAATGCGATTATAGCAAAGAGAGTATCTTCCGCAGGGAAGCTGCTACCATCAAATGTTTGCCCTCATTAGACTCCCCTCTGGAAGCGCTTTCACTGCAAGCTGCAGATTCCCTCCTAACAGCAAGCTTTAGGATAGGGTACTGAATTGTAACTTACTTTCGCCTAATAATGTGATTTTGGCAAAGAGAGTATCTCCCGCAGTGAAGCTGCTACCATCAAATGTTTGCCCTCATTAGACTCCCCTCTGGAAGCGCTTTCACTGCAAGCTGCAGATTCCCTCCTAACAGCAAGCTTTAGGATAGGGTACTGAATTGTAACTTACTTTCGCCTAATAATGCGATTTTGGCAAAGAGAGTATCTCCCGCAGGGAAGCTGCTACCATCAAATGTTTGCCCTCATTAGACTCCCCTCTGGAAGCGCTTTCACTGCAAGCTGCAGATTCCCTCCTAACAGCAAGCTTTAGGATAGGGTACTGAATTGTAACTTTCTTTCGCCTAATAATGCGATTTTGGCAAAGAGACTATAACTCGCAGGGAAGCTGCTGCCACCAAATGTTTGCCCTCATTAGACTCCCCTCTGGAAGCGCTTTCACTGCAAGCTGCAGATTCCCTCCTAACAGCAATCTTTAGGATAGGGTACTGAATTGTATCTAAACTGCGGCTAATAATGCGATTTTGGCAAAGAGAATATCTCCCGCAGTGAAGCTGCTACCATCAAATGTTTGCCCTCATTAGACTCCCCTCTGGAAGCGCTTTCACTGCAAGCTGCAGATTCCTCCCTAACAGCAAGCTTTAGGATAGGGTACTGAATTGTAACTTACTTTCGCCTAATAATGCGATTTTGGCAAAGAGAGTATCTCCCGCAGGGAAGCTGCTACCATCAAATGTTTGCCCTCATTAGACTCCCCTCTGGAAGCGCTTTCACTGCAAGCTGCAGATTCCCTCCTAACAGCAAGCTTTAGGATAGGGTACTGAATTGTAACTTAACTGCGGCTAATAAGGCGATTTTGGCAAAGAGAGTATCTCCCGCAGGGAAGCTGCTACCATCAAATGTTTGCCCTCATTAGACTCCCCTCTGGAAGCGCTTTCACTGCAAGCTGCAGATTCCCTCCTAACAGCAAGCTTTAGGATAGGGTACTGAATTGTAACTTACTTTCGCCTAATAATGCGATATTGGCAAAGAGACTATCTCCCGCAGGGAAGCTGCTACCATCAAATGTTTGCCCTCATTAGACTCCCCTCTGGAAGCGCTTTCACTGCAAGCTGCAGATTCCCTCCTAACAGCAAGCTTTAGGATAGGGTACTGAATTGTATCTTACTTTCGCCTAATAATTCGATTTTGGCAAAGAGACTATCTCCCGCAGGGAAGCTGCTACCATCAAATGTTTGCCCTCATTAGACTCCCCTCTGGAAGCGCTTTCACTGCAAGCTGCAGATTCCCTCCTAACAGCAAGCTTTAGGATAGGGTACTGAATTGTAACTTAACTGCGGCTAATAAGGCGATTTTGGCAAAGAGACTATCTCCCGCAGGGAAGCTGCTACCATCAAATGTTTGCCCTCATTAGACTACCCCCTGGAAGCGCTTTCACTGCAAGCTGCAGATTCCCTCCTAACAGCAAGCTTTAGGATAGGGTACTGAATTGTAACTTACTTTCGCCTAATAATGCGATTTTGGCAAAGAGAGTATCTCCCTCAGGGAAGCTGCTACCATCAAATGTTTGCCCTCATTAGACTCCCCTCTGGAAGCGCTTTCACTGCAAGCTGCAGATTCCCTCCTAACAGCAAGCTTTAGGATAGGGTACTGAATTGTATCTTAACTGCTGCTAATAAGGCGATTATGGCAAAGAGACTATCTCCCGCAGGGAAGGTGCTACCATCAAATGTTTGCCCTCATTAGACTCCCCTCTGGAAGCGCTTTCACTGCAAGCTGCAGATTTCTTCCTAACAGCAAGCTTTAGGATAGGGTACTGAATTGTAACTTACTTTCGCCTAATAATGCGATTTTGGCAAAAAGAGTATCTCCCGCAGGGAAGCTGCTACCATCAAATGTTTGCCCTCATTAGACTCCCCTCTGGAAGCGCTTTCACTGCAAGCTGCAGATTCCCTCCTAACAGCAAGCTTTAGGATAGGGTACTGAATTGTAACTTAACTGCGGCTAATAAGGCGATTTTGGCAAAGAGACTATCTCCCGCAGGGAAGCTGCTACCATCAAATGTTTGCCCTCATTAGACTCCCCTCTGGAAGCGCTTTCACTGCAAGCTGCAGATTCCCTCCTAACAGCAAGCTTTAGGATAGGGTACTGAATTGTAACTTAACTGCGGCTAATAAGGCGATTTCGGAAAAGAGAATATATCCCGCAGGGAAGCTGCTACCATCAAATGTTTGCCCTCATTAGACTACCCCCTGGAAGCGCTTTCACTGCAAGCTGCAGATTCCCTCCTAACAGCAAGCTTTAGGATAGGGTACTGAATTGTAACTTACTTTCGCCTAATAATGCGATTTTGGCAAAGAGAGTATCTCCCGCAGGGAAGCTGCTACCATCAAATGTTTGCCCTCTTTAGACTCCCCTCTGGAAGCGCTTTCACTGCAAGCTGCAGATTCCCTCCTAACAGCAAGCTTTAGGATAGGGTACTGAATTGTAACTTATTTCGCCTAATAATGCGATTTTGGCAAAGAGACTGTCTCCCGCAGGGAAGCTGCTACCATCAAATGTTTGCCCTCCTTAGACTCCCCTCTGGAAGCGCTTTCACTGCAAGCTGCAGATTCCCTCCTAACAGCAAGCTTTAGGATAGGGTACTGAATTGTAACTTACTTTCGCCTAATAATGCGATTTTGGCAAAGAGAGTATCTCCCGCAGGGAAGCTGCTACCATCAAATGTTTGCCCTCCTTAGACTCCCCTCTGGAAGCGCTTTCACTGCAAGCTGCAGATTCCCTCCTAACAGCAAGCTTTAGGATAGGGTACTGAATTGTAACTTACTTTCGCCTAATAATGCGATTTTGGCAAAAAGAGTATCTCCCGCAGGGAAGCTGCTACCATCAAATGTTTGCCCTCATTAGACTCCCCTCTGGAAGCGCTTTCACTGCAAGCTGCAGATTCCCTCCTAACAGCAAGCTTTAGGATAGGGTACTGAATTGTAACTTAACTGCGGCTAATAAGGCGATTTTGGCAAAGAGACTATCTCCCGCAGGGAAGCTGCTACCATCAAATGTTTGCCCTCATTAGACTCCCCTCTGGAAGCGCTTTCACTGCAAGCTGCAGATTCCCTCCTAACAGCAAGCTTTAGGATAGGGTACTGAACTGTAACTTAACTGCGGCTAATAAGGCGATTTTGGCAAAGAGAATATATCCCGCAGGGAAGCTGCTACCATCAAATGTTTGCCCTCATTAGACTACCCCCTGGAAGCGCTTTCACTGCAAGCTGCAGATTCCCTCCTAACAGCAAGCTTTAGGATAGGGTACTGAATTGTAACTTACTTTCGCCTAATAATGCGATTTTGGCAAAGAGAGTATCTCCCGCAGGGAAGCTGCTACCATCAAATGTTTGCACTCGTTAGACTCCCCTCTGGAAGCGCTTTCACTGCAAGCTGCAGATTCCCTCCTAACAGCAAGCTTTAGGATAGGGTACTGAATTGTAACTTAACTGCGGCTAATAAGGCGATTATTGGCAAAGAGAATATATCCCGCAGGGAAGCTGCTACCATCAAATGTTTGCCCTCATTAGACTACGCCCTGGAAGCGCTTTCACTGCAAGCTGCAGATTCCCTCCTAACAGCAAGCTTTAGGATAGGGTACTGAATTGTATCTTAACTGCTGCTAATAAGGCGATTATGGCAAAGAGACTATCTCCCGCAGGGAAGCTGCTACCATCAAATGTTTGCCCTCATTAGACTCCCCTCTGGAAGCGCTTTCACTGCAAGCTGCAGATTTCTTCCTAACAGCAAGCTTTAGGATAGGGTACTGAATTGTAACTTAACTGCGGCTAATAAGGCGATTTTGGCAAAGAGACTATCTCCCGCAGGGAAGCTGCTACCATCAAATGTTTGCCCTCATTAGACTCCCCTCTGGAAGCGCTTTCACTGCAAGCTGCAGATTCCCTCCTAACAGCAAGCTTTAGGATAGGGTACTGAATTGTAACTTAACTGCGGCTAATAAGGCGATTTTGGCAAAGAGACTATCTCCCGCAGGGAAGCTGCTACCATCAAATGTTTGCCCTCATTAGACTCCCCTCTGGAAGCGCTTTCACTGCAAGCTGCAGATTCCTTCCTAACAGCAAGCTTTAGGATAGGGTACTGAATTGTAACTTACTTTCGCCTAATAAAGCAATTTTGGCAAAGAGAGTATCTCCGGCAGGGAAGCTGCTACCATCAAATGTTTGCCCTCGTTAGACTCCCCTCTGGAAGCGCTTTCACTGCAAGCTGCAGATTCCCTCCTAACAGCAAGCTTTAGGATAGGGTACTGAATTGTAACTTACTTTCGCCTAATAATGCGATTTTGGCAAAGAGACTATCTCCCGCAGGGAAGCTGCTACCATCAAATGTTTGCCCTCCTTAGACTCCCCTCTGGAAGCGCTTTCACTGCAAGCTGCAGATTCCCTCCTAACAGCAAGCTTTAGGATAAGGTACTGAATTGTAACTTACTTTCGCCTAATAATGCGATTTTGGCAAAGAGAGTATCTCCCGCAGGGAAGCTGCTACCATCAAATGTTTGCCCTCCTTAGACTCCCCTCTGGAAGCGCTTTCACTGCAAGCTGCAGATTCCCTCCTAACAGCAAGCTTTAGGATAGGGTACTGAATTGTAACTTACTTTCGCCTAATAATGCGATTTTGGCAAAAAGAGTATCTCCCGCAGGGAAGCTGCTACCATCAAATGTTTGCCCTCATTAGACTCCCCTCTGGAAGCGCTTTCACTGCAAGCTGCAGATTCCCTCCTAACAGCAAGCTTTAGGATAGGGTACTGAATTGTAACTTAACTGCGGCTAATAAGGCGATTTTGGCAAAGAGACTATCTCCCGCAGGGAAGCTGCTACCATCAAATGTTTGCCCTCATTAGACTCCCCTCTGGAAGCGCTTTCACTGCAAGCTGCAGATTCCCTCCTAACAGCAAGCTTTAGGATAGGGTACTGAATTGTAACTTAACTGCGGCTAATAAGGCGATTTTGGCAAAGAGAATATATCCCGCAGGGAAGCTGCTACCATCAAATGTTTGCCCTCATTAGACTACCCCCTGGAAGCGCTTTCACTGCAAGCTGCAGATTCCCTCCTAACAGCAAGCTTTAGGATAGGGTACTGAATTGTATCTTAACTGCTGCTAATAAGGCGATTATGGCAAAGAGACTATCTCCCGCAGGGAAGCTGCTACCATCAAATGTTTGCCCTCATTAGACTCCCCTCTGGAAGCGCTTTCACTGCAAGCTGCAGATTTCTTCCTAACAGCAAGCTTTAGGATAGGGTACTGAATTGTAACTTAACTGCGGCTAATAAGGCGATTTTGGCAAAGAGACTATCTCCCGCAGGGAAGCTGCTACCATCAAATGTTTGCCCTCGTTAGACTCCCCTCTGGAAGCACTTTCACTGCAAGCTGCAGATTCCTTCCTAACAGCAAGCTTTAGGATAGGGTACTGAATTGTAACTTACTTTCGCCTAATAATGCGATTTTGGCAAAGAGAGTATCTCCCGCAGGGAAGCTGCTACCATCAAATGTTTGCCCTCCTTAGACTCCCCTCTGGAAGCGCTTTCACTGCAAGCTGCAGATTCCCTCCTAACAGCAAGCTTTAGGATAGGGTACTGAATTGTAACTTAACTGCGGCTAATAAGGCGATTTTGGCAAAGAGACTATCTCCCGCAGGGAAGCTGCTACCATCAAATGTTTGCCCTCATTAGACTCCCCTCTGGAAGCGCTTTCACTGCAAGCTGCAGATTCCTTCCTAACAGCAAGCTTTAGGATAGGGTACTGAATTGTAACTTACTTTCGCCTAATAAAGCGATTTTGGCAAAGAGAGTATCTCCCGCAGGGAAGCTGCTACCATCAAATGTTTGCCCTCGTTAGACTCCCCTCTGGAAGCGCTTTCACTGCAAGCTGCAGATTCCCTCCTAACAGCAAGCTTTAGGATAGGGTACTGAATTGTAACTTACTTTCGCCTAATAATGCGATTTTGGCAAAGAGAGTATCTCCCGCAGGGAAGCTGCAACCATCAAATGTTTGCCCTCATTAGACTCCCCTCTGGAAGCGCTTTCACTGCAAGCTGCAGATTCCCTCCTAACAGCAAGCTTTAGGATAGGGTACTGAATTGTAACTTACTTTCGCCTAATAATGCGATTTTGGCAAAGAGACTATCTCCCGCAGGGAAGCTGCTACCATCAAATGTTTGCCCTCATTAGACTCCCCTCTGGAAGCGCTTTCACTGCAAGCTGCAGATTCCCTCCTAACAGCAAGCTTTAGGATAGGGTACTGAATTGTAACTTAACTGCGGCTAATAAGGCGATTTTGGCAAAGAGACTATCTCCCGCAGGGAAGCTGCTACCATCAAATGTTTGCCCTCGTTAGACTCCCCTCTGGAAGCGCTTTCACTGCAAGCTGCAGATTCCCTCCTAACAGCAAGCTTTAGGATAGGGTACTGAATTGTAACTTAACTGCGGCTAATAAGGCGATTTTGGCAAAGAGAATATATCCCGCAGGGAAGCTGCTACCATCAAATGTTTGCCCTCATTAGACTCCCCTCTGGAAGCGCTTTCACTGCAAGCTGCAGATTCCCTCCTAACAGCAAGCTTTAGGATAGGGTACTGAATTGTATCTTAACTGCTGCTAATAAGGCGATTATGGCAAAGAGACTATCTCCCGCAGGGAAGCTGCTACCATCAAATGTTTGCCCTCATTAGACTCCCCTCTGGAAGCGCTTTCACTGCAAGCTGCAGATTTCTTCCTAACAGCAAGCTTTAGGATAGGGTACTGAATTGTAACTTAACTGCGGCTAATAAGGCGATTTTGGCAAAGAGACTATCTCCCGCAGGGAAGCTGCTACCATCAAATGTTTGCCCTCGTTAGACTCCCCTCTGGAAGCGCTTTCACTGCAAGCTGCAGATTCCCTCCTAACAGCAAGCTTTAGGATAGGGTACTGAATTGTAACTTACTTTCGCCTAATAATGCGATTTTGGAAAAGGAACTATCTCCCGCAGGGAAGCTGCTACCATCAAATGTTTGCCCTCATTAGACTCCCCTCTGGAAGCGCTTTCACTGCAAGCTGCAGATTCCCTCCTAACAGCAAGCTTTAGGATAGGGTACTGAATTGTAACTTACTTTCGCCTAATAAAGCGATTTTGGCAAAGAGAGTATCTCCCGCAGGGAAGCTGCTACCATCAAATGTTTGCCCTCATTAGACTCCCCTCTGGAAGCGCTTTCACTGCAAGCTGCAGATTCCCTCCTAACAGCAAGCTTTAGGATAGGGTACTGAATTGTAACTTACTTTCGCCTAATAATGCGATTTTGGCAAAGAGAGTATCTCCCGCAGTGAAGCTGCTACCATCAAATGTTTGCCCTCATTAGACTCCCCTCTGGAAGCGCTTTCACTGCAAGCTGCAGATTCCTTCCTAACAGCAAGCTTTAGGATAGGGTACTGAATTGTAACTTACTTTCGCCTAATAATGCGATTTTGGCAAAGAGAGTATCTCCCGCAGGGAAGCTGCTACCATCAAATGTTTGCCCTCGTTAGACTCCCCTCTGGAAGCGCTTTCACTGCAAGCTGCAGATTCCCTCCTAACAGCAAGCTTTAGGATAGGGTACTGAATTGTAACTTACTTTCGCCTAATAATGCGATTTTGGCAAAAGAGTATCTCCTGCAGGGAAGCTGCTACCATCAAATGTTTGCCCTCATTAGACTCCCCTCTGGAAGCGCTTTCACTGCAAGCTGCAGATTCCCTCCTAACAGCAAGCTTTAGGATAGGGTACTGGATTGTAACTTACTTTCGCCTAATAATGCGATTTTGGCAAAAAGAGTATCTCCTGCAGGGAAGCTGCTACCATCAAATGTTTGCCCTCATTAGACTCCCCTCTGGAAGCGCTTTCACTGCAAGCTGCAGATTCCCTCCTAACAGCAAGCTTTAGGATAGGGTACTGAATTGTAACTTAACTGCGGCTAATAAGGCGATTTTGGCAAAGAGACTATCTCCCGCAGGGAAGCTGCTACCATCAAATGTTTGCCCTCATTAGACTCCCCTCTGGAAGCGCTTTCACTGCAAGCTGCAGATTCCTTCCTAACAGCAAGCTTTAGGATAAGGTACTGAATTGTAACTTACTTTCGCCTAATAAAGAGATTTTGGCAAAGAGAGTATCTCCGGCAGGGAAGCTGCTACCATCAAATGTTTGCCCTCGTTAGACTCCCCTCTGGAAGCGCTTTCACTGCAAGCTGCAGATTCCCTCCTAACAGCAAGCTTTAGGATAGTGTACTGAATTGTAACTTACTTTCGCCTAGTAATGCGATTTTGGTAAAGAGAGTATCTCCCGCAGGGAAGCTGCTACCATCAAATGTTTGCCCTCATTAGACTCCCCTCTGGAAGCGCTTTCACTGCAAGCTGCAGATTCCCTCCTAACAGCAAGCTTTAGGATAGGGTACTGAATTGTAACTTACTTTCGCCTAATAATGCGATTTTGGCAAAGAGAGTATC
This sequence comes from Phaenicophaeus curvirostris, assembly GCF_032191515.1. Classification (NCBI taxonomy): domain Eukaryota; kingdom Metazoa; phylum Chordata; class Aves; order Cuculiformes; family Cuculidae; genus Phaenicophaeus; species Phaenicophaeus curvirostris. The sequence continues at coordinate 211,572 of NW_027206817.1, forward strand.
TCCGGCAGGGAAGCTGCTACCATCAAATGTTTGCCCTCGTTAGACTCCCCTCTGGAAGCGCTTTCACTGCAAGCTGCAGATTCCCTCCTAACAGCAAGCTTTAGGATAGGGTACTGAATTGTAACTTACTTTCGCCTAATAATGCGATTTTGGCAAAGAGAGTATCTCCCGCAGGGAAGCTGCTACCATCAAATGTTTGCCCTCATTAGACTCCCCTCTGGAAGCGCTTTCACTGCAAGCTGCAGATTCCCTCCTAACAGCAAGCTTTAGGATAGGGTACTGAATTGTAACTTACTTTCGCCTAATAATGCGATTTTGGCAAAGAGACTATCTCCCGCAGGGAAGCTGCTACCATCAAATGTTTGCCCTCCTTAGACACCCCTCTGGAAGCGCTTTCACTGCAAGCTGCAGATTTCTTCCTAACAGCAAGCTTTAGGATAGGGTACTGAATTGTAACTTAACTGCGGCTAATAAGGCGATTTTGGCAAAGAGAGTATCTCCTGCAGGGAAGCTGCTACCATCAAATGTTTGCCCTCGTTAGACTCCCCTCTGGAAGCGCTTTCACTGCAAGCTGCAGATTCCCTCCTAACAGCAAGCTTTAGGATAGGGTACTGAATTGTAACTTAACTGCGGCTAATAAGGCGATTTTGGCAAAGAGACTATCTCCCGCAGGGAAGCTGCTACCATCAAATGTTTGCCCTCATTAGACTCCCCTCTGGAAGCGCTTTCACTGCAAGCTGCAGATTCCTTCCTAACAGCAAGCTTTAGGATAGGGTACTGAATTGTAACTTACTTTCGCCTAATAATGCGATTTTGGCAAAGAGAGTATCTCCCGCAGGGAAGCTGCTACCATCAAATGTTTGCCCTCGTTAGACTCCCCTCTGGAAGCGCTTTCACTGCAAGCTGCAGATTCCCTCCTAACAGCAAGCTTTAGGATAGGGTACTGAATTGTAACTTAACTGCGGCTAATAAGGCGATTTTGGCAAAGAGAATATCTCCCGCAGGGAAGCTGCTACCATCAAATGTTTGCCCTCATTAGACTCCCCTCTGGAAGCGCTTTCACTGCAAGCTGCAGATTCCCTCCTAACAGCAAGCTTTAGGATAGGGTACTGAATTGTAACTTAACTGCGGCTAATAAGGCGATTTTGGCAAAGACAATATATCCCGCAGGGAAGCTGCTACCATCAAATGTTTGCCCTCATTAGACTACCCCCTGGAAGCGCTTTCACTGCAAGCTGCAGATTCCCTCCTAACAGCAAGCTTTAGGATAGGGTACTGAATTGTATCTTAACTGCTGCTAATAAGGCGATTATGGCAAAGAGACTATCTCCCGCAGGGAAGCTGCTACCATCAAATGTTTGCCCTCATTAGACTCCCCTCTGGAAGCGCTTTCACTGCAAGCTGCAGATTTCTTCCTAACAGCAAGCTTTAGGATAGGGTACTGAATTGTAACTTACTTTCGCCTAATAATGCGATTTTGGCAAAGAGAGTATCTCCCGCAGGGAAGCTGCTACCATCAAATGTTTGCCGTCCTTAGACTCCCCTCTGGAAGCGCTTTCACTGCAAGCTGCAGATTCCCTCCTAACAGCAAGCTTTAGGATAGGGTACTGAATTGTAACTTACTTTCGCCTAATAATGCGATTTAGGAAAAGAGACTATCTCCCGCAGGGAAGCTGCTACCATCAAATGTTTGCCCTCATTAGACTCCCCTCTGGAAGCGCTTTCACTGCAAGCTGCAGATTCCCTCCTAACAGCAAGCTTTAGGATAGGGTACTGAATTGTAACTTACTTTCGCCTAATAAAGCGATTTTGGCAAAGAGAGTATCTCCCGCAGGGAAGCTGCTACCATCAAATGTTTGCCCTCATTAGACTCCCCTCTGGAAGCGCTTTCACTGCAAGCTGCAGATTCCCTCCTAACAGCAAGCTTTAGGATAGGGTACTGAATTGTAACTTACTTTCGCCTAATACTGCGATTTTGGCAAAGAGACTATCTCCCGCAGTGAAGCTGCTACCATCAAATGTTTGCCCTCATTAGACTCCCCTCTGGAAGCGCTTTCACTGCAAGCTGCAGATTCCCTCCTAACAGCAAGCTTTAGGATAGGGTACTGAATTGTAACTTAACTGCGGATAATAAGGCGATTTTGGCAAAGAGACTATCTCCCGCAGGGAAGCTCCTACCATCAAATGTTTGCCCTCATTAGACTCCCCTCTGGAAGCGCTTTCACTGCAAGCTGCAGATTCCTTCCTAACAGCAAGCTTTAGGATAGGGTACTGAATTGTAACTTACTTTCGCCTAATAAAGAGATTTTGGCAAAGAGAGTATCTCCGGCAGGGAAGCTGCTACCATCAAATGTTTGCCCTCATTAGACTCCCCTCTGGAAGCGCTTTCACTGCAAGCTGCAGATTCCCTCCTAACAGCAAGCTTTAGGATAGGGTACTGAATTGTAACTTACTTTCGCCTAATAATGCGATTTTGGCAAAGAGAGTATCTCCCGCAGGGAAGCTGCTACCATCAAATGTTTGCCCTCCTTAGACTCCCCTCTGGAAGCGCTTTCACTGCAAGCTGCAGATTTCTTCCTAACAGCAAGCTTTAGGATAGGGTACTGAATTGTAACTTAACTGCGGCTAATAAGGCGATTGTGGCAAAGAGAATATATCCCGCAGGGAAGCTGCTACCATCAAATGTTTGCCCTCATTAGACTACCCCCTGGAAGTGCTTTCACTGCAAGCTGCAGATTCCCTCCTAACAGCAAGCTTTAGGATAGGGTACTGAATTGTAACTTACTTTCGCCTAATAATGCGATTTTGGCAAAGAGACTATCTCCCACAGGGAAGCTGCTACCATCAAATGTTTGCCCTCATTAGACTCCCCTCTGGAAGCGCTTTCACTGCAAGCTGCAGATTTCTTCCTAACAGCAAGCTTTAGGATAGGGTACTGAATTGTAACTTAACTGCGGCTTATAAGGCGATTTTGGCAAAGAGACTATCTCCCGCAGGGAAGCTGCTACCATCAAATGTTTGCCCTCGTTAGACTGCCCTCTGGAAGCACTTTCACTGCAAGCTGCAGATTCCTTCCTAACAGCAAGCTTTAGGATAGGGTACTGAATTGTAACTTACTTTCGCCTAATAATGCGATTTTGGCAAAGAGAGTATCTCCCGCAGGGAAGCTGCTACCATCAAATGTTTGCCCTCATTAGACTCCCCTCTGGAAGCGCTTTCACTGCAAGCTGCAGATTCCTTCCTAACAGCAAGCTTTAGGATAGGGTACTGAATTGTAACTTAACTGCGGCTAATAAGGCGATTTTGGCAAAGAGACTATCTCCCGCAGGGAAGCTGCTACCATCAAATGTTTGCCCTCATTAGACTCCCCTCTGGAAGCGCTTTCACTGCAAGCTGCAGATTCCTTCCTAACAGCAAGCTTTAGGATAGGGTACTGAATTGTAACTTACTTTCGCCTAATAAAGCGATTTTGGCAAAGAGAGTATCTCCGGCAGGGAAGCTGCTACCATAAAATGTTTGCCCTCGTTAGACTCCCCTCTGGAAGCGCTTTCACTGCAAGCTGCAGATTCCCTCCTAACAGCAAGCTTTAGGATAGGGTACTGAATTGTAACTTAACTGCGGCTCATAAGGCGATTTTGGCAAAGAGAATATATCCCGCAGGGAAGCTGCTACCATCAAATGTTTGCCCTCATTAGACTCCCCTCTGGAAGCGCTTTCACTGCAAGCTGCAGATTCCCTCCTAACAGCAAGCTTTAGGATAGGGTACTGAATTGTAACTTAACTGCGGCTAATAAGGCGATTTTGGCAAAGAGAATATATCCCGCAGGGAAGCTGCTACCATCAAATGTTTGCCCTCATTAGACTACCCCCTGGAAGCGCTTTCACTGCAAGCTGCAGATTCCCTCCTAACAGCAAGCTTTAGGATAGGGTACTGAATTGTATCTTAACTGCTGCTAATAAGGCGATTATGGCAAAGTGACTATCTCCCGCAGGGAAGCTGCTACCATCAAATGTTTGCCCTCATTAGACTCCCCTCTGGAAGCGCTTTCACTGCAAGCTGCAGATTTCTTCCTAACAGCAAGCTTTAGGATAGGGTACTGAATTGTAACTTAACTGCGGATAATAAGGCGATTTTGGCAAAGAGACTATCTCCCGCAGGGAAGCTGCTACCATCAAATGTTTGCCCTCATTAGACTCCCCTCTGGAAGCACTTTCACTGCAAGCTGCAGATTCCTTCCTAACAGCAAGCTTTAGGATAGGGTACTGAATTGTAACTTACTTTCGCCTAATAATGCGATTTTGGCAAAGAGAGTATCTCCCGCAGGGAAGCTGCTACCATCAAATGTTTGCCGTCCTTAGACTCCCCTCTGGAAGCGCTTTCACTGCAAGCTGCAGATTCCCTCCTAACAGCAAGCTTTAGGATAGGGTACTGAATTGTAACTTACTTTCGCCTAATAATGCGATTTTGGAAAAGAGAGTATCTCCCGCAGTGAAGCTGCTACCATCAAATGTTTGCCCTCATTAGACTCCCCTCTGGAAGCGCTTTCACTGCAAGCTGCAGATTCCCTCCTAACAGCAAGCTTTAGGATAGGGTACTGAATTGTAACTTAACTGCGGCTAATAAGGCGATTTTGGCAAAGAGACTATCTCCCGCAGGGAAGCTCCTACCATCAAATGTTTGCCCTCATTAGACTCCCCTCTGGAAGCGCTTTCACTGCAAGCTGCAGATTCCTTCCTAACAGCAAGCTTTAGGATAGGGTACTGAATTGTAACTTACTTTCGCCTAATAATGCGATTTTGGCAAAGAGAGTATCTCCGGCAGGGAAGCTGCTACCATCAAATGTTTGCCCTCATTAGACTCCCCTCTGGAAGCGCTTTCACTGCAAGCTGCAGATTCCCTCCTAACAGCAAGCTTTAGGATAGGGTACTGAATTGTAACTTACTTTCGCCTAGTAATGCGATTTTGGCAAAGAGAGTATCTCCCGCAGGGAAGCTGCTACCATCAAATGTTTGCCCTCATTAGACTCCCCTCTGGAAGCGCTTTCACTGCAAGCTGCAGATTCCCTCCTAACAGCAAGCTTTAGGATAGGGTACTGAATTGTAACTTACTTTCGCCTAATAATGCGATTTTGGCAAAGAGAGTATCTCCCGCAGGGAAGCTGCTACCATCAAATGTTTGCCCTCATTAGACTCCCCTCTGGAAGCGCTTTCACTGCAAGCTGCAGATTCCCTCCTAACAGCAAGCTTTAGGATAGGGTACTGAATTGTAACTTACTTTCGCCTAATAATGCGACTTTGGCAAAGAGAGAATCTCCCGCAGGGAAGCTGCTACCATCAAATGTTTGCCCTCATTAGACTCCCCTCTGGAAGCGCTTTCACTGCAAGCTGCAGATTCCCTCCTAACAGCAAGCTTTAGGATAGGGTACTGAATTGTAACTTACTTTCGCCTAATAATGCGATTTTGGCAAAGAGACTATCTCCCGCAGGGAAGCTGCTACCATCAAATGTTTGCCCTCATTAGACTACCCCTGGAAGCGCTTTCACTGCAAGCTGCAGATTCCCTCCTAACAGCAAGCTTTAGGATAGGGTACTGAATTGTAACTTACTTTCGCCTAATAATGCGATTTTGGCAAAGAGACTATCTCCCGCAGGGAAGCTGCTACCATCAAATGTTTGCCCTCATTAGACTCCCCTCTGGAAGCGCTTTCACTGCAAGCTGCAGATTCCTTCCTAACAGCAAGCTTTAGGATAGGGTACTGAATTGTAACTTACTTTCGCCTAATAAAGCGATTTTGGCAAAGAGAGTATCTCCGGCAGGGAAGCTGCTACCATCAAATGTTTGCCCTCGTTAGACTCCCCTCTGGAAGCGCTTTCACTGCAAGCTGCAGATTCCCTCCTAACAGCAAGCTTTAGGATAGGGTACTGAATTGTAACTTACTTTCGCCTAATAATGCGATTTTGGCAAAGAGAGTATCTCCCGCAGGGAAGCTGCTACCATCAAATGTTTGCCCTCATTAGACTCCCCTCTGGAAGCGCTTTCACTGCAAGCTGCAGATTCCCTCCTAACAGCAAGCTTTAGGATAGGGTACTGAATTGTAACTTACTTTCGCCTAATAATGCGATTTTGGCAAAGAGACTATCTCCCGCAGGGAAGCTGCTACCATCAAATGTTTGCCCTCGTTAGACTCCCCTCTGGAAGCGCTTTCACTGCAAGCTGCAGATTCCTTCCTAACAGCAAGCTTTAGGATAGTGTACTGAATTGTAACTTAACTGCGGCTAATAAGGCGATTTTGGCAAAGAGACTATCTCCCGCAGGGAAGCTGCTACCATCAAATGTTTGCCCTCATTAGACTCCCCTCTGGAAGCGCTTTCACTGCAAGCTGCAGATTCCCTCCTAACAGCAAGCTTTAGGATAGGGTACTGAATTGTAACTTACTTTCGCCTAATAATGCGATTTTGGCAAAGAGAGTATCTCCCGCAGGGAAGCTGCTACCATCAAATGTTTGCCCTCGTTAGACTCCCCTCTGGAAGCGCTTTCACTGCAAGCTGCAGATTCCCTCCTAACAGCAAGCTTTAGGAGAGTGTACTGAATTGTAACTTAACTGCGGCTCATAAGGCGATTTTGGCAAAGAGAATATATCCCGCAGGGAAGCTGCTACCATCAAATGTTTGCCCTCATTAGACTCCCCTCTGGAAGCGCTTTCACTGCAAGCTGCAGATTCCCTCCTAACAGCAAGCTTTAGGATAGGGTACTGAATTGTATCTTAACTGCTGCTAATAAGGCGATTATGGCAAAGAGACTATCTCCCGCAGGGAAGCTGCTACCATCAAATGTTTGCCCTCATTAGACTCCCCTCTGGAAGCGCTTTCACTGCAAGCTGCAGATTTCTTCCTAACAGCAAGCTTTAGGATAGGGTACTGAATTGTAACTTAACTGCGGCTAATAAGGCGATTTTGGCAAAGAGACTATCTCCCGCAGGGAAGCTGCTACCATCAAATGTTTGCCCTCGTTAGACTCCCCTCTGGAAGCGCTTTCACTGCAAGCTGCAGATTCCCTCCTAACAGCAAGCTTTAGGATAGGGTACTGAATTGTAACTTACTTTCGCCTAATAATGCGATTTTGGCAAAGAGAGTATCTCCCGCAGGGAAGCTGCTACCATCAAATGTTTGCCCTCATTAGACTCCCCTCTGGAAGCGCTTTCACTGCAAGCTGCAGATTCCCTCCTAACAGCAAGCTTTAGGATAGGGTACTGAATTGTAACTTACTTTCGCCTAATAATGCGATTTTGGCAAAAAGAGTATCTCCCGCAGGGAAGCTGCTACCATCAAATGTTTGCCCTCATTAGACTCCCCTCTGGAAGCACTTTCACTGCAAGCTGCAGATTCCCTCCTAACAGCAAGCTTTAGGATAGGGTACTGAATTGTATCTTACTTTCGCCTAATAATGCGATTTTGGCAAAGAGAGTATCTCCCGCAGTGAAGCTGCTACCATCAAATGTTTGCCCTCATTAGACTCCCCTCTGGAAGCGCTTTCACTGCAAGCTGCAGATTCCCTCCTAACAGCAAGCTTTAGGATAGGGTACTGAATTGTAACTTAACTGCGGATAATAAGGCGATTTTTGGAAAGAGACTATCTCCCGCAGGGAAGCTCCTACCATCAAATGTTTGCCCTCATTAGACTCCCCTCTGGAAGCGCTTTCACTGCAAGCTGCAGATTCCTTCCTAACAGCAAGCTTTAGGATAGGGTACTGAATTGTAACTTACTTTCGCCTAATAAAGAGATTTTGGCAAAGAGAGTATCTCCGGCAGGGAAGCTGCTACCATCAAATGTTTGCCGTCCTTAGACTCCCCTCTGGAAGCGCTTTCACTGCAAGCTGCAGATTCCCTCCTAACAGCAAGCTTTAGGATAGGGTACTGAATTGTAACTTACTTTCGCCTAGTAATGCGATTTTGGCAAAGAGAGTATCTCCCGCAGGGAAGCTGCTACCATCAAATGTTTGCCCTCATTAGACTCCCCTCTGGAAGCGCTTTCACTGCAAGCTGCAGATTCCCTCCTAACAGCAAGCTTTAGGATAGGGTACTGAATTGTAACTTACTTTCGCCTAATAATGCGATTTTGGCAAAGAGAGTATCTCCCGCAGGGAAGCTGCTACCATCAAATGTTTGCCCTCATTAGACTCCCCTCTGGAAGCGCTTTCACTGCAAGCTGCAGATTTCTTCCTAACAGCAAGCTTTAGGATAGGGTACTGAATTGTAACTTACTTTCGCCTAATACTGCGATTTTGGCAAAGAGAGTATCTCCCGCAGGGAAGCTGCTACCATCAAATGTTTGCCCTCATTAGACTCCCCTCTGGAAGCGCTTTCACTGCAAGCTGCAGATTCCCTCCTAACAGCAAGCTTTAGGATAGGGTACTGAATTGTAACTTACTTTCGCCTAATAATGCGACTTTGGCAAAGAGAGAATCTCCCGCAGGGAAGCTGCTACCATCAAATGTTTGCCCTCATTAGACTCCCCTCTGGAAGCGCTTTCACTGCAAGCTGCAGATTCCCTCCTAACAGCAAGCTTTAGGATAGGGTACTGAATTGTAACTTAACTGCGGCTAATAAGGCGATTTTGGCAAAGAGAATATATCCCGCAGGGAAGCTGCTACCATCAAATGTTTGCCCTCATTAGACTACCCCCTGGAAGCGCTTTCACTGCAAGCTGCAGATTCCCTCCTAACAGCAAGCTTTAGGATAGGGTAATGAATTGTAACTTACTTTCGCCTAATAAGGCGATTTTGGCAAAGAGACTATCTCCCGCAGGGAAGCTGCTACCATCAAATGTTTGCCCTCATTAGACTCCCCTCTGGAAGCGCTTTCACTGCAAGCTGCAGATTTCTTCCTAACAGCAAGCTTTAGGATAGGGTACTGAATTGTAACTTAACTGCGGCTAATAAGGCGATTTTGGCAAAGAGACTATCTCCCGCAGGGAAGCTGCTACCATCAAATGTTTGCCCTCGTTAGACTCCCCTCTGGAAGCACTTTCACTGCAAGCTGCAGATTCCTTCCTAACAGCAAGCTTTAGGATAGGGTACTGAATTGTAACTTAACTGCGGCTAATAAGGCGATTTTGTCAAAGAGAGTATCTCCCGCAGGGAAGCTGCTACCATCAAATGTTTGCCCTCATTAGACTCCCCTCTGGAAGCGCTTTCACTGCAAGCTGCAGATTCCCTCCTAACAGCAAGCTTTAGGATAGGGTACTGAATTGTAACTTAACTGCGGCTATTAAGGCGATTTTGGCAAAGAGACTATCTCCCGCAGGGAAGCTGCTACCATCAAATGTTTGCCCTCATTAGACTCCCCTCTGGAAGCGCTTTCACTGCAAGCTGCAGATTCCTTCCTAACAGCAAGCTTTAGGATAGGGTACTGAATTGTAACTTACTTTCGCCTAATAAAGCGATTTTGGCAAAGAGACTATCTCCCGCAGGGAAGCTGCTACCATGAAATGTTTGCCCTCCTTAGACTCCCCTCTGGAAGCGCTTTCACTGCAAGCTGCAGATTTCTTCCTAACAGCAAGCTTTAGGATAGGGTACTGAATTGTAACTTACTTTCGCCTAATAAAGCGATTTTGGCAAAGAGACTATCTCCCGCAGGGAAGCTTCTACCATCAAATGTTTGCCCTCCTTAGACTCCCCTCTGGAAGCGCTTTCACTGCAAGCTGCAGATTTCTTCCTAACAGCAAGCTTTAGGATAGGGTACTGAATTGTAACTTAACTGCGGCTAATAATGCGATTTTGTCAAAGAGACTATCTCCCGCAGGGAAGCTGCTACCATCAAATGTTTGCCCTCGTTAGACTCCCCTCTGGAAGCGCTTTCACTGCAAGCTGCAGATTCCTTCCTAACAGCAAGCTTTAGGATAGGGTACTGAATTGTAACTTACTTTCGCCTAATAATGCGATTTTGTCAAAGAGAGTATCTCCCGCAGGGAAGCTGCTACCATCAAATGTTTGCCCTCGTTAGACTCCCCTCTGGAAGCGCTTTCACTGCAAGCTGCAGATTCCCTCCTAACAGCAAGCTTTAGGATAGGGTACTGAATTGTAACTTAACTGCGGCTAATAAGGCGATTTTGGCAAAGAGAATATATCCCGCAGGGAAGCTGCTACCATCAAATGTTTGCCCTCATTAGACTCCCCTCTGGAAGCGCTTTCACTGCAAGCTGCAGATTCCCTCCTAACAGCAAGCTTTAGGATAGGGTACTGAATTGTAACTTAACTGCGGCTAATAAGGCGATTTTGGCAAAGAGAATATATCCCGCAGGGAAGCTGCTACCATCAAATGTTTGCCCTCATTAGACTCCCCTCTGGAAGCGCTTTCACTGCAAGCTGCAGATTTCTTCCTAACAGCAAGCTTTAGGATAGGGTACTGAATTGTAACTTAACTGCGGCTAATAAGGCGATTTTGGCAAAGAGACTATCTCCCGCAGGGAAGCTGCTACCATCAAATGTTTGCCCTCATTAGACTCCCCTCTGGAAGCGCTTTCACTGCAAGCTGCAGATTTCTTCCTAACAGCAAGCTTTAGGATAGGGTACTGAATTGTAACTTAACTGTGGCTAATAAGGCGATTTTGGCAAAGAGACTATCTCCCGCAGGGAAGCTGCTACCATCAAATGTTTGCACTCGTTAGACTCCCCTCTGGAAGCGCTTTCACTGCAAGCTGCAGATTCCCTCCTAACAGCAAGCTTTAGGATAGGGTACTGAATTGTAACTTAACTGCGGCTAATAAGGCGATTTTGGCAAAGAGAATATATCCCGCAGGGAAGCTGCTACCATCAAATGTTTGCCCTCATTAGACTCCCCTCTGGAAGCGCTTTCACTGCAAGCTGCAGATTCCCTCCTAACAGCAAGCTTTAGGATAGGGTACTGAATTGTAACTTAACTGCGCCTAATAAGGCGATTTTGGCAAAGAGAATATATCCCGCAGGGAAGCTGCTACCATCAAATGTTTGCCCTCATTAGACTCCCCTCTGGAAGCGCTTTCACTGCAAGCTGCAGATTTCTTCCTAACAGCAAGCTTTAGGATAGGGTACTGAATTGTAACTTAACTGCGGCTATTAAGGCGATTTTGGCAAAGAGACTATCTCCCGCAGGGAAGCTGCTACCATCAAATGTTTGCCCTCGTTAGACTCCCCTCTGGAAGCACTTTCACTGCAAGCTGCAGATTCCTTCCTAACAGCAAGCTTTAGGATAGGGTACTGAATTGTAACTTACTTTCGCCTAATAATGCGATTTTGGCAAAGAGTGTATCTCCCGCAGGGAAGCTGCTACCATCAAATGTTTGCCGTCCTTAGACTCCCCTCTGGAAGCGCTTTCACTGCAAGCTGCAGATTCCCTCCTAACAGCAAGCTTTAGGATAGGGTACTGAATTGTAACTTACTTTCGCCTAATAATGCGATTTTGGAAAAGAGACTATCTCCCGCAGGGAAGATGCTACCATCAAATGTTTGCCCTCATTAGACTCCCCTCTGGAAGCGCTTTCACTGCAAGCTGCAGATTCCCTCCTAACAGCAAGCTTTAGTGTAAGGTACTGAATTGTAACTTACTTTCGCCTAATAATGCGTTTTTGGCAAAGAGACTATCTCCCGCAGGGAAGCTGCTACCATCAAATGTTTGCCCTCGTTAGACTCCCCTCTGGAAGCGCTTTCACTGCAAGCTGCAGATTCCCTCCTAACAGCAAGCTTTAGGATAGGGTACTGAATTGTAACTTAACTGCGGATAATAAGGCGATTTTGGCAAAGAGACTATCTCCCACAGGGAAGCTCCTACCATCAAATGTTTGCCGTCCTTAGACTCCCCTCTGGAAGCGCTTTCACTGCAAGCTGCAGATTCCTTCCTAACAGCAAGCTTTAGGATAGGGTACTGAATTGTAACTTACTTTCGCCTAATAAAGAGATTTTGGCAAAGAGAGTATCTCCGGCAGGGAAGCTGCTACCATCAAATGTTTGCCCTCGTTAGACTCCCCTCTGGAAGCGCTTTCCCTGCAAGCTGCAGATTCCCTCCTAACAGCAAGCTTTAGGATAGGGTACTGAATTGTAACTTAACTGCGGCTAATAAGGCGATATTGGCAAAGAGACTATCTCCCGCAGGGAAGCTGCTACCATCAAATGTTTGCCCTCATTAGACTCCCCTCTGGAAGCGCTTTCACTGCAAGCTGCAGATTCCTTCCTAACAGCAAGCTTTAGGATAGGGTACTGAATTGTAACTTACTTTCGCCTAATAAAGCGATTTTGTCAAAGAGAGTATCTCCGGCAGGGAAGCTGCTACCATCAAATGTTTGCCCTCGTTAGACTCCCCTCTGGAAGCGCTTTCACTGCAAGCTGCAGATTCCCTCCTAACAGCAAGCTTTAGGATAGGGTACTGAATTGTAACTTAACTGCGGCTAATAAGGCGATTTTGGCAAAGAGACTATCTCCCGCAGGGAAGCTGCTACCATCAAATGTTTGCCCTCATTAGACTCCCCTCTGGAAGCGCTTTCACTGCAAGCTGCAGATTTCTTCCTAACAGCAAGCTTTAGGATAGGGTACTGAATTGTAACTTAACTGCGGCTAATAAGGCGATTTTGTCAAAGAGACTATCTCCCGCAGGGAAGCTGCTACCATCAAATGTTTGCCCTCGTTAGACTCCCCTCTGGAAGCGCTTTCACTGCAAGCTGCAGATTCCTTCCTAACAGCAAGCTTTAGGATAGGGTACTGAATTGTAACTTAACTGCGGCTAATAAGGCGATTTTGGCAAAGAGACTATCTCCCGCAGGGAAGCTGCTACCATCAAATGTTTGCCCTCATTAGACTCCCCTCTGGAAGCGCTTTCACTGCAAGCTGCAGATTCCTTCCTAACAGCAAGCTTTAGGATAGGGTACTGAATTGTAACTTACTTTCGCCTAATAATGCGATTTTGGCAAAGAGAGTATCTCCCGCAGGGAAGCTGCTACCATCAAATGTTTGCCCTCGTTAGACTCCCCTCTGGAAGCGCTTTCACTGCAAGCTGCAGATTCCCTCCTAACAGCAAGCTTTAGGATAGGGTACTGAATTGTAACTTAACAGCGGCTAATAAGGCGATTTTGGCAAAGAGAATATATCCCGCAGGGAAGCTGCTACCATCAAATGTTTGCCCTCATTAGACTCCCCTCTGGAAGCGCTTTCACTGCAAGCTGCAGATTCCCTCCTAACAGCAAGCTTTAGGATAGGGTACTGAATTGTAACTTAACTGCGGCTAATAAGGCGATTTTGGCAAAGAGAATATATCCCGCAGGGAAGCTGCTACCATCAAATGTTTGCCCTCATTAGACTACCCCCTGGAAGCGCTTTCACTGCAAGCTGCAGATTCCCTCCTAACAGCAAGCTTTAGGATAGGGTACTGAATTGTATCTTAACTGCTGCTAATAAGGCGATTATGGCAAAGAGACTATCTCCCGCAGGGAAGCTGCTACCATCAAATGTTTGCCCTCATTAGACTCCCCTCTGGAAGCGCTTTCACTGCAAGCTGCAGATTTCTTCCTAACAGCAAGCTTTAGGATAGGGTACTGAATTGTAACTTAACTGCGGCTAATAAGGCGATTTTGGCAAAGAGACTATCTCCCGCATGGAAGCTGCTACCATCAAATGTTTGCCCTCGTTAGACTCCCCTCTGGAAGCACTTTCACTGCAAGCTGCAGATTCCTTCCTAACAGCAAGCTTTAGGATAGGGTACTGAATTATAACTTAACTGCGGCTAATAAGGCGATTTTGGCAAAGAGAGTATCTCCCGCAGGGAAGCTGCTACCATCAAATGTTTGCCCTCGTTAGACTCCCCTCTGGAAGCGCTTTCACTGCAAGCTGCAGATTCCCTCCTAACAGCAAGCTTTAGGATAGTGTACTGAATTGTAACTTAACTGCGGCTAATAAGGCGATATTGGCAAAGAGACTATCTCCCGCAGGGAAGCTGCTACCATCAAATGTTTGCCCTCATTAGACTCCCCTCTGGAAGCGCTTTCACTGCAAGCTGCAGATTCCTTCCTAACAGCAAGCTTTAGGATAGGGTACTGAATTGTAACTTAACTGCGGCTAATAAGGCGATTTTGTCAAAGAGACTATCTCCCGCAGGGAAGCTGCTACCATCAAATGTTTGCCCTCGTTAGACTCCCCTCTGGAAGCGCTTTCACTGCAAGCTGCAGATTCCTTCCTAACAGCAAGCTTTAGGATAGGGTACTGAATTGTAACTTAACTGCGGCTAATAAGGCGATTTTGGCAAAGAGACTATCTCCCGCAGGGAAGCTGCTACCATCAAATGTTTGCCCTCATTAGACTCCCCTCTGGAAGCGCTTTCACTGCAAGCTGCAGATTCCTTCCTAACAGCAAGCTTTAGGATAGGGTACTGAATTGTAACTTACTTTCGCCTAATAATGCGATTTTGGCAAAGAGAGTATCTCCCGCAGGGAAGCTGCTACCATCAAATGTTTGCCCTCGTTAGACTCCCCTCTGGAAGCGCTTTCACTGCAAGCTGCAGATTCCCTCCTAACAGCAAGCTTTAGGATAGGGTACTGAATTGTAACTTAACTGCGGCTAATAAGGCGATTTTGGCAAAGAGAATATATCCCGCAGGGAAGCTGCTACCATCAAATGTTTGCCCTCATTAGACTCCCCTCTGGAAGCGCTTTCACTGCAAGCTGCAGATTCCCTCCTAACAGCAAGCTTTAGGATAGGGTACTGAATTGTAACTTAACTGCGGCTAATAAGGCGATTTTGGCAAAGAGAATATATCCCGCAGGGAAGCTGCTACCATCAAATGTTTGCCCTCATTAGACTACCCCCTGGAAGCGCTTTCACTGCAAGCTGCAGATTCCCTCCTAACAGCAAGCTTTAGGATAGGGTACTGAATTGTATCTTAACTGCTGCTAATAAGGCGATTATGGCAAAGAGACTATCTCCCGCAGGGAAGCTGCTACCATCAAATGTTTGCCCTCATTAGACTCCCCTCTGGAAGCGCTTTCACTGCAAGCTGCAGATTTCTTCCTAACAGCAAGCTTTAGGATAGGGTACTGAATTGTAACTTAACTGCGGCTAATAAGGCGATTTTGGCAAAGAGACTATCTCCCGCAGGGAAGCTGCTACCATCAAATGTTTGCCCTCGTTAGACTCCCCTCTGGAAGCACTTTCACTGCAAGCTGCAGATTCCTTCCTAACAGCAAGCTTTAGGATAGGGTACTGAATTGTAACTTACTTTCGCCTAATAATGCGATTTTGGCAAAGAGAGTATCTCCCGCAGGGAAGCTGCTACCATCAAATGTTTGCCGTCCTTAGACTCCCCTCTGGAAGCGCTTTCACTGCAAGCTGCAGATTCCCTCCTAACAGCAAGCTTTAGGATAGGGTACTGAATTGTAACTTACTTTCGCCTAATAATGCGATTTTGGAAAAGAGACTATCTCCCGCAGGGAAGCTGCTACCATCAAATGTTTGCCCTCATTAGACTCCCCTCTGGAAGCGCTTTCACTGCAAGCTGCAGATTCCCTCCTAACAGCAAGCTTTAGGATAGGGTACTGAATTGTAACTTACTTTCGCCTAATAATGCGATTTTGGCAAAGAGACTATCTCCCGCAGGGAAGCTGCTACCATCAAATGTTTGCCCTCGTTAGACTCCCCTCTGGAAGCGCTTTCACTGCAAGCTGCAGATTCCCTCCTAACAGCAAGCTTTAGGATAGTGTACTGAATTGTAACTTAACTGCGGATAATAAGGCGATTTTGGCAAAGAGACTATCTCCCGCAGGGAAGCTCCTACCATCAAATGTTTGCCCTCATTAGACTCCCCTCTGGAAGCGCTTTCACTGCAAGCTGCAGATTCCTTCCTAACAGCAAGCTTTAGGATAGGGTACTGAATTGTAACTTACTTTCGCCTAATAAAGAGATTTTGGCAAAGAGAGTATCTCCGGCAGGGAAACTGCTACCATCAAATGTTTGCCCTCGTTAGACTCCCCTCTGGAAGCGCTTTCCCTGCAAGCTGCAGATTCCCTCCTAACAGCAAGCTTTAGGATAGGGTACTGAATTGTAACTTACTTTCGCCTAGTAATGCGATTTTGGCAAAGAGAGTATCTCCCGCAGGGAAGCTGCTACCATCAAATGTTTGCCCTCATTAGACTCCCCTCTGGAAGCGCTTTCACTGCAAGCTGCAGATTCCCTCCTAACAGCAAGCTTTAGGATAGGGTACTGAATTGTAACTTACTTTCGCCTAATAATGCGATTTTGGCAAAAAGAGTATCTCCCGCAGGGAAGCTGCTACCATCAAATGTTTGCCCTCATTAGACTCCCCTCTGGAAGCGCTTTCACTGCAAGCTGCAGATTCCCTCCTAACAGCAAGCTTTAGGATAGGGTACTGAATTGTAACTTACTTTCGCCTAATAATGCGATTTTGGCAAAGAGAGTATCTCCCGCAGGGAAGCTGCTACCATCAAATGTTTGCCCTCATTAGACTCCCCTCTGGAAGCGCTTTCACTGCAAGCTGCAGATTCCCTCCTAACAGCAAGCTTTAGGATAGGGTACTGAATTGTAACTTACTTTCGCCTAATAATGCGATTTTGGCAAAGAGACTATAACTCGCAGGGAAGCTGCAGCCACCAAATGTTTGCCCTCATTAGACTCCCCTCTGGAAGCGCTTTCACTGCAAGCTGCAGATTCCCTCCTAACAGCAAGCTTTAGGATAGGGTACTGAATTGTAACTTACTTTCGCCTAATAATGCGATTTTGGCAAAGAGACTATCTCCCGCAGGGAAGCTGCTACCATCAAATGTTTGCCCTCATTAGACTCCCCTCTGGAAGCGCTTTCACTGCAAGCTGCAGATTCCCTCCTAACAGCAAGCTTTAGGATAGGGTACTGAATTGTAACTTACTTTCGCCTAATAATGCGATTTTGGCAAAAAGAGTATCTCCCGCAGGGAAGCTGCTACCATCAAATGTTTGCCCTCATTAGACTCCCCTCTGGAAGCGCTTTCACTGCAAGCTGCAGATTCCCTCCTAACAGCAAGCTTTAGGATAGGGTACTGAATTGTAACTTAACTGCGGCTAATAAAGCGATTTTGGCAAAGAGAGTATCTCCGGCAGGGAAGCTGCTACCATCAAATGTTTGCCCTCGTTAGACTCCCCTCTGGAAGCGCTTTCACTGCAAGCTGCAGATTCCCTCCTAACAGCAAGCTTTAGGATAGGGTACTGAATTGTAACTTACTTTCGCCTAATAATGCGATTTTGGCAAAGAGAGTATCTCCCGCAGGGAAGCTGCTACCATCAAATGTTTGCCCTCATTAGACTCCCCTCTGGAAGCGCTTTCACTGCAAGCTGCAGATTCCCTCCTAACAGCAAGCTTTAGGATAGGGTACTGAATTGTAACTTAACTGTGGATAATAAGGCGATTTTGGCAAAGAGACTATCTCCCGCAGGGACGCTGCTACCATCAAATATTTGCCCTCGTTAGACTCCCCTCTGGAAGCATTTCACTGCAAGCTGCAGATTCCTTCCTAACAGCAAGCTTTAGGATAGGGTACTGAATTGTAACTTACTTTCGCCTAATAATGCGATTTTGGCAAAGAGACTATCTCCCGCAGGGAAGCTGCTACCATCAAATGTTTGCCCTCATTAGACTCCCCTCTGGAAGCGCTTTCACTGCAAGCTGCAGATTCCCTCCTAACAGCAAGCTTTAGGATAGGGTACTGAATTGTAACTTACTTTCGCCTAATAATGCGATTTTGGCAAAAAGAGTATCTCCCGCAGGGAAGCTGCTACCATCAAATGTTTGCCCTCATTAGACTCCCCTCTGGAAGCGCTTTCACTGCAAGCTGCAGATTCCCTCCTAACAGCAAGCTTTAGGATAGGGTACTGAATTGTAACTTACTTTCGCCTAATAATGAGATTTTGACAAAGAGAGTATCTCCCGCAGTGAAGCTGCTACCATCAAATATTTGCCCTCATTAGACTCCCCTCTGGAAGCGCTTTCACTGCAAGCTGCAGATTCCCTCCTAACAGCAAGCTTTAGGATAGGGTACTGAATTGTAACTTAACTGCGGCTAATAAAGCGATTTTGGAAAAGAGACTATCTCCCGCAGGGAAGCTGCTACCATCAAATGTTTGCCCTCATTAGACTCCCCTCTGGAACCGCTTTCACTGCAAGCTGCAGATTCCTTCCTAACAGCAAGCTTTAGGATAGGGTACTGAATTGTAACTTACTTTCGCCTAATAAAGCGATTTTGGCAAAGAGAGTATCTCCGGCAGGGAAGCTGCTACCATCAAATGTTTGCCCTCGTTAGACTCACCTCTGGAAGCGCTTTCACTGCAAGCTGCAGATTCCCTCCTAACAGCAAGCTTTAGGATAGGGTACTGAATTGTAACTTACTTTCGCCTAATAATGCGATTTTGGCAAAGAGAGTATCTCCCGCAGGGAAGCTGCTACCATCAAATGTTTGCCCTCATTAGACTCCCCTCTGGAAGCGCTTTCACTGCAAGCTGCAGATTCCCTCCTAACAGCAAGCTTTAGGATAGGGTACTGAATTGTAACTTAACTGTGGATAATAAGGCGATTTTGGCAAAGAGACTATCTCCCGCAGGGACGCTGCTACCATCAAATATTTGCCCTCGTTAGACTCCCCTCTGGAAGCATTTCACTGCAAGCTGCAGATTCCTTCCTAACAGCAAGCTTTAGGATAGGGTACTGAATTGTAACTTACTTTCGCCTAATAATGCGATTTTGGCAAAGAGAGTACCTCCCGCAGGGAAGCTGCTACCATCAAATGTTTGCCCTCCTTAGACTCCCCTCTGGAAGCGCTTTCACTGCAAGCTGCAGATTCCCTCCTAACAGCAAGCTTTAGGATAGGGTACTGAATTGTAACTTACTTTCGCCTAATAATGCGATTTTGGCAAAGAGACTATCTCCCGCAGGGAAGCTGCTACCATCAAATGTTTGCCCTCATTAGACTCCCCTCTGGAAGCGCTTTCACTGCAAGCTGCAGATTCCCTCCTAACAGCAAGCTTTAGGATAGGGTACTGAATTGTAACTTACTTTCGCCTAATAATGCGATTTTGGCAAAAAGAGTATCTCCCGCAGGGAAGCTGCTACCATCAAATGTTTGCCCTCATTAGACTCCCCTCTGGAAGCGCTTTCACTGCAAGCTGCAGATTCCCTCCTAAGAGCAAGCTTTAGGATAGGGTACTGAATTATAACTTAACTGCGGCTAATAAGGCGATTTTGGCAAAGAGACTATCTCCCGCAGTGAAGCTGCTACCATCAAATGTTTGCCCTCATTAGACTCCCCTCTGGAAGCGCTTTCACTGCAAGCTGCAGATTCCCTCCTAACAGCAAGCTTTAGGATAGGGTACTGAATTGTAACTTACTTTTGCCTAATAATGCGATTTTGGCAAAGAGAGTATCTCCCGCAGGGAAGCTGCTACCATCAAATGTTTGCCCTCATTAGACTCCCCTCTGGAAGCGCTTTCACTGCAAGCTGCAGATTCCCTCCTAACAGCAAGCTTTAGGATAGGGTACTGAATTGTAACTTACTTTCGCCTAATAATGAGATTTTGACAAAGAGAGTATCTCCCGCAGTGAAGCTGCTACCATCAAATGTTTGCCCTCATTAGACTCCCCTCTGGAAGCGCTTTCACTGCAAGCTGCAGATTCCCTCCTAACAGCAAGCTTTAGGATAGGGTACTGAATTGTAACTTAACTGCGGCTAATAAAGCGATTTTGGAAAAGAGACTATCTCCCGCAGGGAAGCTGCTACCATCAAATGTTTGCCCTCATTAGACTCCCCTCTGGAACCGCTTTCACTGCAAGCTGCAGATTCCTTCCTAACAGCAAGCTTTAGGATAGGGTACTGAATTGTAACTTACTTTCGCCTAATAAAGCGATTTTGGCAAAGAGAGTATCTCCGGCAGGGAAGCTGCTACCATCAAATGTTTGCCCTCGTTAGACTCCCCTCTGGAAGCGCTTTCACTGCAAGCTGCAGA
This sequence comes from Phaenicophaeus curvirostris, assembly GCF_032191515.1. Lineage (NCBI taxonomy): Eukaryota > Metazoa > Chordata > Aves > Cuculiformes > Cuculidae > Phaenicophaeus > Phaenicophaeus curvirostris. The sequence continues at coordinate 231,569 of NW_027206817.1, forward strand.
TTCCCTCCTAACAGCAAGCTTTAGGATAGGGTACTGAATTGTAACTTACTTTCGCCTAATAATGCGATTTTGGCAAAGAGAGTATCTCCCGCAGGGAAGCTGCTACCATCAAATGTTTGCCCTCATTAGACTCCCCTCTGGAAGCGCTTTCACTGCAAGCTGCAGATTCCCTCCTAACAGCAAGCTTTAGGATAGGGTACTGAATTGTAACTTAACTGTGGATAATAAGGCGATTTTGGCAAAGAGACTATCTCCCGCAGGGACGCTGCTACCATCAAATATTTGCCCTCGTTAGACTCCCCTCTGGAAGCATTTCACTGCAAGCTGCAGATTCCTTCCTAACAGCAAGCTTTAGGATAGGGTACTGAATTGTAACTTACTTTCGCCTAATAATGCGATTTTGGCAAAGAGAGTACCTCCCGCAGGGAAGCTGCTACCATCAAATGTTTGCCCTCCTTAGACTCCCCTCTGGAAGCGCTTTCACTGCAAGCTGCAGATTCCCTCCTAACAGCAAGCTTTAGGATAGTGTACTGAATTATAACTTAACTGCGGCTAATAAGGCGATTTTGGCAAAGAGACTATCTCCCGCAGTGAAGCTGCTACCATCAAATGTTTGCCCTCATTAGACTCCCCTCTGGAAGCGCTTTCACTGCAAGCTGCAGATTCCCTCCTAACAGCAAGCTTTAGGATAGGGTACTGAATTGTAACTTACTTTCGCCTAATAATGCGATTTTGGCAAAGAGAGTATCTCCCGCAGGGAAGCTGCTACCATCAAATGTTTGCCCTCATTAGACTCCCCTCTGGAAGCGCTTTCACTGCAAGCTGCAGATTCCCTCCTAACAGCAAGCTTTAGGATAGGGTACTGAATTGTAACTTAACTGCGGCTAATAAGGCGATTTTGGCAAAGAGAATATATCCCCCAGGGAAGCTGCTACCATCAAACGTTTGCCCTCATTAGACTCCCCTCTGGAAGCGCTTTCACTGCAAGCTGCAGATTCCCTCCTAACAGCAAGCTTTAGGATAGGGTACTGAATTGTAACTTAACTGCGGCTAATAAGGCGATTTTGGCAAAGAGACTATCTCCCGCAGGGAAGCTGCTACCATCAAATGTTTGCCCTCGTTAGACTCCCCTCCGGAAGCACTTTCACTGCAAGATGCAGATTCCTTCCTAACAGCAAGCTTTAGGATAGGGTAATGAATTGTAACTTACTTTCGCCTAATAATGCGATTTTGTCAAAGAGAGTATCTCCCGCAGGGAAGCTGCTACCATCAAATGTTTGCCCTCCTTAGACTCCCCTCTGGAAGCGCCTTCACTGCAAGCTGCAGATTCCCTCCTAACAGCAAGCTTTAGGATAGGGTACTGAATTGTATCTTACTTTCGCCTAATAATGCGATTTTGGCAAAGAGAGTATCTCCCGCAGGGAAGCTGCTACCATCAAATGTTTGCCCTCATTAGACTCCCCTCTGGAAGCGCTTTCACTGCAAGCTGCAGATTCCTTCCTAACAGCAAGCTTTAGGATAGGGTACTGAATTGTAACTTACTTTCGCCTAATAATGCGATTTTGGCAAAGAGACTATAACTCGCAGGGAAGCTGCTGCCACCAAATGTTTGCCCTCATTAGACTCCCCTCTGGAAGCGCTTTCACTGCAAGCTGCAGATTTCCTCCTAACAGCAAGCTTTAGGATAGGGTACTGAATTGTAACTTACTTTCGCCTAATAATGCGATTTTTGCAAAGAGACTATAACTCGCAGGGAACCTGCTGCCACCAAATGTTTGCCCTCATTAGACTCCCCTCTGGAAGCGCTTTCACTGCAAGCTGCAGATTCCCTCCTAACAGCAAGCTTTAGGATAGTGTACTGAATTGTAACTTACTTCCGCATAATAATGCGATTTTGGCAAAGAGACTATCTCCCGCAGGGAAGCTGTTACCATCAAACGTTTGCCCTCATTAGACTCCCCTCTGGAAGCGCTTTCACTGCAAGCTGCAGATTCCCTCCTAACAGCAAGCTTTAGGATAGGGTACTGAATTGTAACTTACTTTCGCCTAATAATGCGATATTGGCAAAGAGACTATCTCCCGCAGGGAAGCTGCTACCATCAAATGTTTGCCCTCATTAGACTCCCCTCTGGAAGCGCTTTCACTGCAAGCTGCAGATTCCCTCCTAACAGCAAGCTTTAGGATAGGGTACTGAATTGTAACTTACTTTCGCCTAATAATGCGATTTTGGCAAAGAGACTATCTCCCGCAGGGAAGCTGCTACCATCAAATGTTTGCCCTCATTAGACTCCCCTCTGGAAGCGCTTTCACTGCAAGCTGCAGATTCCCTCCTAACAGCAAGCTTTAGGATAGGGTACTGAATTGTAACTTACTTTCGCCTAATAATGCGATTTTGGCAAAAAGAGTATCTCCCGCAGGGAAGCTGCTACCATCAAATGTTTGCCCTCATTAGACTCCCCTCTGGAAGCGCTTTCACTGCAAGCTGCAGATTCCCTCCTAACAGCAATCTTTAGGATAGGGTACTGAATTGTAACTTACTTTCGCCTAATAATGAGATTTTGACAAAGAGAGTATCTCCCGCAGTGAAGCTGCTACCATCAAATGTTTGCCCTCATTAGACTCCCCTCTGGAACCGCTTTCACTGCAAGCTGCAGATTCCCTCCTAACAGCAAGCTTTAGGATAGGGTACTGAATTGTAACTTAACTGCGGCTAATAAGGCGATTTTGGAAAAGAGACTATCTCCCGCAGGGAAGCTGCTACCATCAAATGTTTGCCCTCATTAGACTCCCCTCTGGAAGCGCTTTCACTGCAAGCTGCAGATTCCCTCCTAACAGCAAGCTTTAGGATAGGGTACTGAATTGTAACTTACTTTCGCCTAATAAAGCGATTTTGGCAAAGAGAGTATCTCCGGCAGGGAAGCTGCTACCATCAAATGTTTGCCCTCGTTAGACTCCCCTCTGGAAGCGCTTTCACTGCAAGCTGCAGATTCCCTCCTAACAGCAAGCTTTAGGATAGGGTACTGAATTGTAACTTACTTTCGCCTAATAATGCGATTTTGGCAAAGAGAGTATCTCCCGCAGGGAAGCTGCTACCATCAAATGTTTGCCCTCATTAGACTCCCCTCTGGAAGCGCTTTCACTGCAAGCTGCAGATTCCCTCCTAACAGCAAGCTTTAGGATAGGGTACTGAATTGTAACTTAACTGCGGATAATAAGGCGATTTTGGCAAAGAGAGTATCTCCCGCAGGGAAGCTGCTACCATCAAATATTTGCCCTCGTTAGACTCCCCTCTGGAAGCATTTCACTGCAAGCTGCAGATTCCTTCCTAACAGCAAGCTTTAGGATAGGGTACTGAATTGTAACTTACTTTCGCCTAATAATGCGATTTTGGCAAAGAGAGTATCTCCCGCAGGGAAGCTGCTACCATCAAATGTTTGCCCTCCTTAGACTCCCCTCTGGAAGCGCTTTCACTGCAAGCTGCAGATTCCCTCCTAACAGCAAGCTTTAGGATAGGGTACTGAATTGTAACTTACTTTCGCCTAATAATGCGATTTTGGCAAAGAGAGTATCTCCCGCAGGGAAGCTGCTACCATCAAATGTTTGCCCTCATTAGACTCCCCTCTGGAAGCGCTTTCACTGCAAGCTGCAGATTCCCTCCTAACAGCAAGCTTTAGTATAGGGTACTGAATTGTAACTTACTTTCGCCTAATAATGCGATTTTGGCAAAAAGAGTATCTCCCGCAGGGAAGCTGCTACCATCAAATGTTTGCCCTCATTAGACTCCCCTCTGGAAGTGCTTTCACTGCAAGCTGCAGATTCCCTCCTAACAGCAAGCTTTAGGATAGGGTACTGAATTATAACTTAACTGCGGCTAATAAGGCGATTTTGGCAAAGAGAATATCTCCCGCAGTGAAGCTGCTACCATCAAATGTTTGCCCTCATTATACTCCCCTCTGGAAGCGCTTTCACTGCAAGCTGCAGATTCCCTCCTAACAGCAAGCTTTAGGATAGGGTACTGAATTGTAACTTACTTTCGTCTAATAATGCGATTTTGGCAAAGAGAGTATCTCCCGCAGGGAAGCTGCTACCATCAAATGTTTGCCCTCATTAGACTCCCCTCTGGAAGCGCTTTCACTGCAAGCTGCAGATTCCCTCCTAACAGCAAGGTTTAGGATAGGGTACTGAATTGTATCTTAACTGCGGATAATAAGGCGATTTTGGCAAAGAGAATATCTCCCGCAGGGAAGCTGCTACCATCAAACGTTTGCCCTCATTAGACTCCCCTCTGGAAGCGCTTTCACTGCAAGCTGCAGATTCCCTCCTAACAGCAAGCTTTAGGATAGGGTACTGAATTGTAACTTAACTGCGGCTAATAAGGCGATTTTGGCAAAGAGACTATCTCCCGCAGGGAAGCTGCTACCATCAAATGTTTGCCCTCGTTAGACTCCCCTCCGGAAGCACTTTCACTGCAAGCTGCAGATTCCTTCCTAACAGCAAGCTTTAGGATAGGGTAATGAATTGTAACTTACTTTCGCCTAATAATGCGATTTTGTCAAAGAGAGTATCTCCCGCAGGGAAGCTGCTACCATCAAATGTTTTCCCTCCTTAGACTCCCCTCTGGAAGCGCCTTCACTGCAAGCTGCAGATTCCCTCCTAACAGCAAGCTTTAGGATAGGGTACTGAATTGTAACTTACTTTCGCCTAATAATGCGATATTGGCAAAAAGAGTATCTCCCGCAGGGAAGCTGCTACCATCAAATGTTTGCCCTCATTAGACTCCCCTCTGGAAGCGCTTTCACTGCAAGCTGCAGATTCCCTCCTAACAGCAAGCTTTAGGATAGGGTACTGAATTGTAACTTAACTGCGGCTAATAAGGCGATTTTGGCAAAGAGACTATCTCCCGCAGGGAAGCTGCTACCATCAAATGTTTGCCCTCATTAGACTCCCCTCTGGAAGCGCTTTCACTGCAAGCTGCAGATTCCCTCCTAACAGCAACCTTTAGGATAGGGTACTGAATTGTAACTTAACTGCGGCTAATAATGCGATTTTGGCAAAGAGAATATATCCCGCAGGGAAGCTGCTACCATCAAATGTTTGCCCTCATTAGACTCCCCCCTGGAAGCGCTTTCACTGCAAGCTGCAGATTCCCTCCTAACAGCAAGCTTTAGGATAGGGTACTGAATTGTATCTTAACTGCTGCTAATAAGGCGATTATGGCAAAGAGACTATCTCCCGCAGAGAAGCTGCTACCATCAAATGTTTGCCCTCATTAGACTCCCCTCTGGAAGCGCTTTCACTGCAAGCTGCAGATTTCTTCCTAACAGCAAGCTTTAGGATAGGGTACTGAATTGTAACTTACTTTCGCCTAATAATGCGATTTTGGCAAAGAGAGTATCTCCCGCAGGGAAGCTGCTACCATCAAATGTTTGCCCTCCTTAGACTCCCCTCTGGAAGCGCTTTCACTGCAAGCTGCAGATTCCCTCCTAACAGCAAGCTTTAGGATAGGGTACTGAATTGTAACTTACTTTCGCCTAATAATGCGATTTTGGCAAAGAGAGTATCTCCCGCAGTGAAGCTGCTACCATCAAATGTTTGCCCTCATTAGACTCCCCTCTGGAAGCGCTTTCACTGCAAGCTGCAGATTCCTTCCTAACAGCAAGCTTTAGGATAGGGTACTGAATTGTAACTTACTTTCGCCTAATAATGCGATTTTGGCAAAGAGAGTATCTCCCGCAGGGAAGCTGCTACCATCAAATGTTTGCCCTCGTTAGACTCCCCTCTGGAAGCGCTTCCACTGCAAGCTGCAGATTCCCTCCTAACAGCAAGCTTTAGGATAGGGTACTGAATTGTAACTTACTTTCGCCTAATAAAGCGATTTTGGCAAAGAGAGTATCTCCCGCAGGGAAGCTGCTACCATCAAATGTTTGCCCTCCTTAGACTCCCCTCTGGAAGCGCTTTCACTGCAAGCTGCAGATTCCCTCCTAACAGCAAGCTTTAGGATAGGGTACTGAATTGTAACTTACTTTCGCCTAATAATGCGATTTTGGCAAAGAGAGTATCTCCCGCAGTGAAGCTGCTACCATCAAATGTTTGCCCTCCTTAGACTCCCCTCTGGAAGCGCCTTCACTGCAAGCTGCAGATTCCCTCCTAACAGCAAGCTTTAGGATAGTGTACTGAATTGTAACTTAACTGCGGCTAATAAGGCGATTTTGGCAAAGAGAATATATACCGCAGGGAAGCTGCTACCATCAAATGTTTGCCCTCATTAGACTACCCCCTGGAAGCGCTTTCACTGCAAGCTGCAGATTCCCTCCTAACAGCAAGCTTTAGGATAGGGTACTGAATTGTAACTTACTTTCGCCTAATAATGCGATTTTGGCAAAGAGAGTATCTCCCGCAGGGAAGCTGCTACCATCAAATGTTTGCCCTCATTAGACTCCCCTCTGGAAGCGCTTTCACTGCAAGCTGCAGATTCCCTCCTAACAGCAAGTTTTAGGATAGGGTACTGAATTGTAACTTAACTGCGGCTAATAAAGCGATATTGGCAAAGAGAGTATCTCCCGCAGGGAAGCTGCTACCATCAAATGTTTGCCCTCATTAGACTCCCCTCTGGAAGCGCTTTCACTGCAAGCTGCAGATTTCTTCCTAACAGCAAGCTTTAGGATAGGGTACTGAATTGTAACTTAACTGCGGCTAATAAGGCGATTTTGGCAAAGAGAGTATCTCCCGCAGGGAAGCTGCTACCATCAAATGTTTGCCCTCGTTAGACTCCCCTCCGGAAGCACTTTCACTGCAAGCTGCAGATTCCTTCCTAACAGCAAGCTTTAGGATAGGGTACTGAATTGTAACTTACTTTCGCCTAATAATGCGATTTTGGCAAAGAGAGTATCTCCCGCAGGGAAGCTGCTACCATCAAATGTTTGCCGTCCTTAGACTCCCCTCTGGAAGCGCTTTCACTGCAAGCTGCAGATTCCTTCCTAACAGCAAGCTTTAGGATAGGGTACTGAATTGTAACTTACTTTCGCCTAATAATGCGATTTTGGCAAAGAGAGTATCTCCCGCAGGGAAGCTGCTACCATCAAATGTTTGCCCTCGTTAGACTCCCCTCTGGAAGCGCTTTCACTGCAAGCTGCAGATTCCCTCCTAACAGCAAGCTTTAGGATAGTGTACTGAATTGTAACTTAACTGCAGCTCATAAGGCGATTTTGGCAAAGAGAATATATCCCGCAGGGAAGCTGCTACCATCAAATGTTTGCCCTCATTAGACTCCCCTCTGGAAGCGCTTTCACTGCAAGCTGCAGATTCCCTCCTAACAGCAAGCTTTAGGATAGGGTACTGAATTGTAACTTAACTGCGGCTAATAAGGCGATTTTGGCAAAGAGAATATATCCCGCAGGGAAGCTGCTACCATCAAATGTTTGCCCTCATTAGACTACCCCCTGGAAGCGATTTCACTGCAAGCTGCAGATTCCCTCCTAACAGCAAGATTTAGGATAGGGTACTGAATTGTATCTTAACTGCTGCTTATAAGGCGATTATGGCAAAGAGACTATCTCCCGCAGGGAAGCTGCTACCATCAAATGTTTGCCCTCATTAGACTCCCCTCTGGAAGCGCTTTCACTGCAAGCTGCAGATTTCTTCCTAACAGCAAGCTTTAGGATAGGGTACTGAATTGTAACTTAACTGCGGCTAATAAGGCGATTTTGGCAAAGAGAATATCTCCCGCAGGGAAGCTGCTACCATCAAATGTTTGCCCTCGTTAGACTCCCCTCTGGAAGCACTTTCACTGCAAGCTGCAGATTCCTTCCTAACAGCAAGCTTTAGGATAGGGTACTGAATTGTAACTTACTTTCGCCTAATAATGCGACTTGGCAAAGAGAGTATCTCCCGCAGGGAAGCTGCTACCATCAAATGTTTGCCGTCCTTAGACTCCCCTCTGGAAGCGCTTTCACTGCAAGCTGCAGATTCCCTCCTAACAGCAAGCTTTAGGATAGGGTACTGAATTGTAACTTAACTGCGGCTAATAAGGCGATTTTGGCAAAGAGAATATATCCCGCAGGGAAGCTGCTACCATCAAATGTTTGCCCTCATTAGACTCCCCTCTGGAAGCGCTTTCACTGCAAGCTGCAGATTCCCTCCTAACAGCAAGCTTTAGGATAGGGTACTGAATTGTAACTTACTTTCGCCTAATAATGCGATTTTGGCAAAAAGAGTATCTCCCGCAGGGAAGCTGCTACCATCAAATGTTTGCCCTCATTAGACTCCCCTCTGGAAGCGCTTTCACTGCAAGCTGCAGATTCCCTCCTAACAGCAAGCTTTAGGATAGGGTACTGAATTGTATCTTACTTTCGCCTAATAATGCGATTTTGGCAAAGAGAGTATCTCCCGCAGGGAAGCTGCTACCATCAAATGTTTGCCCTCATTAGACTCCCCTCTGGAAGCGCTTTCACTGCAAGCTGCAGATTCCCTCCTAACAGCAAGCTTTAGGATAGGGTACTGAATTGTAACTTAACTGCGGATAATAAGGCGATTTTTGCAAAGAGACTATCTCCCGCAGGGAAGCTCCTACCATCAAATGTTTGCCCTCATTAGACTCCCCTCTGGAAGCGCTTTCACTGCAAGCTGCAGATTCCTTCCTAACAGCAAGCTTTAGGATAGGGTACTGAATTGTAACTTACTTTCGCCTAATAAAGAGATTTTGGCAAAGAGAGTATCTCCGGCAGGGAAGCTGCTACCATCAAATGTTTGCCCTCGTTAGACTCCCCTCTGGAAGCGCTTTCACTGCAAGCTGCAGATTCCCTCCTAACAGCAAGCTTTAGGATAGGGTACTGAATTGTAACTTACTTTCGCCTAGTAATGCGATTTTGGCAAAGAGAGTATCTCCCGCAGGGAAGCTGCTACCATCAAATGTTTGCCCTCATTAGACTCCCCTCTGAAAGCGCTTTCACTGCAAGCTGCAGATTTCTTCCTAACAGCAAGCTTTAGGATAGGGTACTGAATTGTAACTTAACTGCGGCTAATAAGGCGATTTTGGCAAAGAGACTATCTCCCGCAGGGAAGCTGCTACCATCAAATGTTTGCCCTCGTTAGACTCCCCTCTGGAAGCACTTTCACTGCAAGCTGCAGACTCCTTCCTAACAGCAAGCTTTAGGATAGGGTACTGAATTGTAACTTACTTTCGCCTAATAATGCGATTTTGGCAAAGAGAGTATCTCCCGCAGGGAAGCTGCTACCATCAAATGTTTGCCCTCGTTAGACTCCCCTCTGGAAGCGCTTTCACTGCAAGCTGCAGATTCCCTCCTAACAGCAAGCTTTAGGATAGGGTACTGAATTGTAACTTACTTTCGCCTAATAATGCGATTTTGGCAAAGAGAGTATCTCCCGCAGGGAAGCTGCTACCATCAAATGTTTGCCCTCATTAGACTCCCCTCTGGAAGCGCTTTCACTGCAAGCTGCAGATTCCCTCCTAACAGCAAGCTTTAGGATAGGGTACTGAATTGTAACTTACTTTCGCCTAATAATGCGATTTTGGCAAAGAGACTATCTCCCGCAGGGAAGCTGCTACCATCAAATGTTTGCCCTCCTTAGACTCCCCTCTGGAAGCGCTTTCACTGCAAGCTGCAGATTTCTTCCTAACAGCAAGCTTTAGGATAGGGTACTGAATTGTAACTTAACTGCGGCTAATAAGGCGATTTTGGCAAAGAGACTATCTCCCGCAGGGAAGCTGCTACCATCAAATGTTTGCCCTCGTTAGACTCCCCTCTGGAAGCGCTTTCACTGCAAGCTGCAGATTCCTTCCTAACAGCAAGCTTTAGGATAGGGTACTGAATTGTAACTTAACTGCGGCTAATAAGGCGATTTTGGCAAAGAGACTATCTCCCGCAGGGAAGCTGCTACCATCAAATGTTTGCCCTCATTAGACTCCCCTCTGGAAGCGCTTTCACTGCAAGCTGCAGATTCCTTCCTAACAGCAAGCTTTAGGATAGGGTACTGAATTGTAACTTACTTTCGCCTAATAATGCGATTTTGGCAAAGAGAGTATCTCCCGCAGGGAAGCTGCTACCATCAAATGTTTGCCGTCCTTAGACTCCCCTCTGGAAGCGCTTTCACTGCAAGCTGCAGATTCCCTCCTAACAGCAAGCTTTAGGATAGGGTACTGAATTGTAACTTACTTTCGCCTAATAATGCGATTTTGGCAAAGAGAGTATCTCCCGCAGGGAAGCTGCTACCATCAAATGTTTGCCCTCATTAGACTCCCCTCTGGAAGCGCTTTCACTGCAAGCTGCAGATTTCTTCCTAACAGCAAGCTTTAGGATAGGGTACTGAATTGTAACTTAACTGCGGCTAATAAGGCGATTTTGGCAAAGAGACTATCTCCCGCAGGGAAGCTGCTACCATCAAATGTTTGCCCTCGTTAGACTCCCCTCTTGAAGCACTTTCACTGCAAGCTGCAGATTCCTTCCTAACAGCAAGCTTTAGGATAGGGTACTGAATTGTAACTTACTTTCGCCTAATAATGCGATTTTGGCAAAGAGAGTATCTCCCGCAGGGAAGCTGCTACCATCAAATGTTTGCCCTCCTTAGACTCCCCTCTGGAAGCGCTTTCACTGCAAGCTGCAGATTCCCTCCTAACAGCAAGCTTTAGGATAGGGTACTGAATTGTAACTTACTTTCGCCTAATAATGCGATTTTGGCAAAGAGAGTATCTCCCGCAGGGAAGCTGCTACCATCAAATGTTTGCCCTCATTAGACTCCCCTCTGGAAGCGCTTTCACTGCAAGCTGCAGATTCCCTCCTAACAGCAAGCTTTAGGATAGGGTACTGAATTGTAACTTACTTTCGCCTAATAATGCGATTTTGGCAAAAAGAGTATCTCCCGCAGGGAAGCTGCTACCATCAAATGTTTGCCCTCATTAGACTCCCCTCTGGAAGCGCTTTCACTGCAAGCTGCAGATTCCCTCCTAACAGCAAGCTTTAGGATAGGGTACTGAATTGTAACTTACTTTCGCCTAATAATGCGATTTTGGCAAAGAGATTATCTCCCGCAGGGAAGCTGCTACCATCAAATGTTTGCCCTCATTAGACTCCCCTCTGGAAGCGCTTTCACTGCAAGCTGCAGATTCCCTCCTAACAGCAAGCTTTAGGATAGGGTACTGAATTGTAACTTAACTGCGGCTAATAAGGCGATTTTGGCAAAGAGAATATATCCCGCAGGGAAGCTGCTACCATCAAATGTTTGCCCTCATTAGACTACCCCCTGGAAGCGCTTTCACTGCAAGCTGCAGATTCCCTCCTAACAGCAAGCTTTAGGATAGTGTAATGAATTGTAACTTACTTTCGCCTAATAAGGCGATTTTGGCAAAGAGACTATCTCCCGCAGGGAAGCTGCTACCATCAAATGTTTGCCCTCATTAGACTCCCCTCTGGAAGCGCTTTCACTGCAAGCTGCAGATTTCTTCCTAACAGCAAGCTTTAGGATAGGGTACTGAATTGTAACTTAACTGCGGCTAATAAGGCGATTTTGGCAAAGAGACTATCTCCCGCAGGGAAGCTGCTACCATCAAATGTTTGCCCTCATTAGACTCCCCTCTGGAAGCGCTTTCACTGCAAGCTGCAGATTCCCTCCTAACAGCAAGCTTTAGGATAGGGTACTGAATTGTAACTTAACTGCGGATAATAAGGCGATTTTTGCAAAGAGACTATCTCCCGCAGGGAAGCTGCTACCATCAAATGTTTGCCCTCATTAGACTCCCCTCTGGAAGCGCTTTCACTGCAAGCTGCAGATTCCTTCCTAACAGCAAGCTTTAGGATAGGGTACTGAATTGTAACTTACTTTCGCCTAATAAAGCGATTTTGTCAAAGAGAGTATCTCCGGCAGGGAAGCTGCTACCATCAAATGTTTGCCCTCGTTAGACTCCCCTCTGGAAGCGCTTTCACTGCAAGCTGCAGATTCCCTCCTAACAGCAAGCTTTAGGATAGGGTACTGAATTGTAACTTACTTTCGCCTAATAATGCGATTTTGGCAAAGAGAGTATCTCCCGCAGGGAAGCTGCTACCATCAAATGTTTGCCCTCATTAGACTCCCCTCTGGAAGCGCTTTCACTGCAAGCTGCAGATTTCTTCCTAACAGCAAGCTTTAGGATAGGGTACTGAATTGTAACTTAACTGCGGCTAATAAGGCGATTTTGGCAAAGAGACTATCTCCCGCAGGGAAGCTGCTACCATCAAATGTTTGCCCTCGTTAGACTCCCCTCTGGAAGCGCTTTCACTGCAAGCTGCAGATTCCTTCCTAACAGCAAGCTTTAGGATAGGGTACTGAATTGTAACTTAACTGCGGCTAATAAGGCGATTTTGGCAAAGAGACTATCTCCCGCAGGGAAGCTGCTATCATCAAATGTTTGCCCTCATTAGACTCCCCTCTGGAAGCGCTTTCACTGCAAGCTGCAGATTCCTTCCTAACAGCAAGCTTTAGGATAGGGTACTGAATTGTAACTTACTTTCGCCTAATAATGCGATTTTGGCAAAGAGAGTATCTCCCGCAGGGAAGCTGCTACCATCAAATGTTTGCAGTCCTTAGACTCCCCTCTGGAAGCGCTTTCACTGCAAGCTGCAGATTCCCTCCTAACAGCAAGCTTTAGGATAGGGTACTGAATTGTAACTTACTTTCGCCTAATAATGCGATTTTGGCAAAGAGAGTATCTCCTGCAGGGAAGCTGCTACCATCAAATGTTTGCCCTCATTAGACTCCCCTCTGGAAGCGCTTTCACTGCAAGCTGCAGATTCCCTCCTAACAGCAAGCTTTAGGATAGGGTACTGAATTGTAACTTACTTTCGCCTAATAAAGCGATTTTGGCAAAGAGAGTATCTCCCGCAGGGAAGGTGCTACCATCAAATGTTTGCCCTCATTAGACTCCCCTCTGGAAGCGCTTTCACTGCAAGCTGCAGATTCCCTCCTAACAGCAAGCTTTAGGATAAGGTACTGAATTGTAACTTACTTTCGCCTAATAATGCGATTTTGGCAAAGAGACTATCTCCCGCAGGGAAGCTGCTACCATCAAATGTTTGCCCTCGTTAGACTCCCCTCTGGAAGCGCTTTCACTGCAAGCTGCAGATTCCCTCCTAACAGCAAGCTTTAGGATAGGGTACTGAATTGTAACTTACTTTCGCCTAATAATGCGATTTTGGCAAAGAGAGTATCTCCCGCAGGGAAGCTGCTACCATCAAATGTTTGCCCTCATTAGACTCCCCTCTGGAAGCGCTTTCACTGCAAGCTGCAGATTCCCTCCTAACAGCAAGCTTTAGGATAGGGTACTGAATTGTAACTTACTTTCGCCTAATAATGCGATTTTGGCAAAAAGAGTATCTCCCGCAGGGAAGCTGCTACCATCAAATGTTTGCCCTCATTAGACTCCCCTCTGGAAGCGCTTTCACTGCAAGCTGCAGATTCCCTCCTAACAGCAAGCTTTAGGATAGGGTACTGAATTGTAACTTACTTTCGCCTAATAATGCGATTTTGGCAAAGAGAGTATCTCCCGCAGGGAAGCTGCTACCATCAAATGTTTGCCCTCATTAGACTCCCCTCTGGAAGCGCTTTCACTGCAAGCTGCAGATTCCCTCCTAACAGCAAGCTTTAGGATAGGGTACTGAATTGTAACTTAACTGCGGATAATAAGGCGATTTTGGCAAAGAGACTATCTCCCGCAGGGAAGCTCCTACCATCAAATGTTTGCCCTCATTAGACTCCCCTCTGGAAGCGCTTTCACTGCAAGCTGCAGATTCCTTCCTAACAGCAAGCTTTAGGATAGGGTACTGAATTGTAACTTACTTTCGCCTAATAAAGAGATTTTGGCAAAGAGAGTATCTCCGGCAGGAAAGCTGCTACCATCAAATGTTTGCCCTCGTTAGACTCCCCTCTGGAAGCGCTTTCACTGCAAGCTGCAGATTCCCTCCTAACAGCAAGCTTTAGGATAGGGTACTGAATTGTAACTTACTTTCGCCTAGTAATGCGATTTTGGCAAAGAGAGTATCTCCCGCAGGGAAGCTGCTACCATCAAATGTTTGCCCTCATTAGACTCCCCTCTGGAAGCGCTTTCACTGCAAGCTGCAGATTCCTTCCTAACAGCAAGCTTTAGGATAGGGTACTGAATTGTAACTTACTTTCGCCTAATAATGCGATTTTGGCAAAGAGAGTATCTCCCGCAGGGAAGCTGCTACCATCAAATGTTTGCCCTCCTTAGACTCCCCTCTGGAAGCGCTTTCACTGCAAGCTGCAGATTCCCTCCTAACAGCAAGCTTTAGGATAGGGTACTGAATTGTAACTTACTTTCGCCTAATAATGCGATTTTGTCAAAGAGACTATCTCCCGCAGGGAAGCTGCTACCATCAAATGTTTGCCCTCCTTAGACTCCCCTCTGGAAGCGCTTTCACTGCAAGCTGCAGATTCCCTCCTAACAGCAAGCTTTAGGATAGGGTACTGAATTGTAACTTACTTTCGCCTAATAAAGCGATTTTGGCAAAGAGAGTATCTCCCGCAGGGAAGGTGCTACCATCAAATGTTTGCCCTCATTAGACTCCCCTCTGGAAGCGCTTTCACTGCAAGCTGCAGATTCCCTCCTAACAGCAAGCTTTAGGATAAGGTACTGAATTGTAACTTACTTTCGCCTAATAATGCGATTTTGGCAAAGAGACTATCTCCCGCAGGGAAGCTGCTACCATCAAATGTTTGCCCTCGTTAGACTCCCCTCTGGAAGCGCTTTCACTGCAAGCTGCAGATTCCCCCCTAACAGCAAGCTTTAGGATAGGGTACTGAATTGTAACTTACTTTCGCCTAATAATGCGATTTTGGCAAAGAGACTATAACTCGCAGGGAAGCTGCTGCCACCAAATGTTTGCCCTCATTAGACTCCCCTCTGGAAGCGCTTTCACTGCAAGCTGCAGATTCCCTCCTAACAGCAAGCTTTAGGATAGGGTACTGAATTGTAACTTACTTTCGCCTAATAATGCGATTTTGGCAAAAAGAGTATCTCCCGCAGGGAAGCTGCTACCATCAAATGTTTGCCCTCATTAGACTCCCCTCTGGAAGCGCTTTCACTGCAAGCTGCAGATTCCCTCCTAACAGCAAGCTTTAGGATAGGGTACTGAATTGTAACTTACTTTCGCCTAATAATGCGATTTTGGCAAAGAGAGTATCTCCCGCAGGGAAGCTGCTACCATCAAATGTTTGCCCTCATTAGACTCCCCTCTGGAAGCGCTTTCACTGCAAGCTGCAGATTCCCTCCTAACAGCAAGCTTTAGGATAGGGTACTGAATTGTAACTTAACTGCGGATAATAAGGCGATTTTGGCAAAGAGACTATCTCCCGCAGGGAAGCTCCTACCATCAAATGTTTGCCCTCATTAGACTCCCCTCTGGAAGCGCTTTCACTGCAAGCTGCAGATTCCTTCCTAACAGCAAGCTTTAGGATAGGGTACTGAATTGTAACTTACTTTCGCCTAATAAAGAGATTTTGGCAAAGAGAGTATCTCCGGCAGGAAAGCTGCTACCATCAAATGTTTGCCCTCGTTAGACTCCCCTCTGGAAGCGCTTTCACTGCAAGCTGCAGATTCCCTCCTAACAGCAAGCTTTAGGATAGGGTACTGAATTGTAACTTACTTTCGCCTAGTAATGCGATTTTGGCAAAGAGAGTATCTCCCGCAGGGAAGCTGCTACCATCAAATCTTTGCCCTCATTAGACTCCCCTCTGGAAGCGCTTTCACTGCAAGCTGCAGATTCCCTCCTAACAGCAAGCTTTAGGATAGGGTACTGAATTGTAACTTACTTTCGCCTAATAATGCGATTTTGGCAAAGAGAGTATCTCCCGCAGGGAAGCTGCTACCATCAAATGTTTGCCCTCATTAGACTCCCCTCTGGAAGCGCTTTCACTGCAAGCTGCAGATTTCTTCCTAACAGCAAGCTTTAGGATAGGGTACTGAATTGTAACTTAACTGCGGCTAATAAGGCGATTTTGGCAAAGAGACTATCTCCCGCAGGGAAGCTGCTACCATCAAATGTTTGCCCTCGTTAGACTCCCCTCCGGAAGCACTTTCACTGCAAGCTGCAGATTCCTTCCTAACAGCAAGCTTTAGGATAGGGTACTGAATTGTAACTTACTTTCGCCTAATAATGCGATTTTGGCAAAGAGAGTATCTCCCGCAGGGAAGCTGCTACCATCAAATGTTTGCCCTCCTTAGACTCCCCTCTGGAAGCGCTTTCACTGCAAGCTGCAGATTCCCTCCTAACAGCAAGCTTTAGGATAGGGTACTGAATTGTAACTTACTTTCGCCTAATAATGCGATTTTGGCAAAGAGAGTATCTCCCGCAGGGAAGCTGCTACCATCAAATGTTTGCCCTCATTAGACTCCCCTCTGGAAGCGCTTTCACTGCAAGCTGCAGATTCCCTCCTAACAGCAAGCTTTAGGATAGGGTACTGAATTGTAACTTACTTTCGCCTAATAATGCGATTTTGGCAAAGAGAGTATCTCCCGCAGGGAAGCTGCTACCATCAAATGTTTGCCCTCATTAGACTCCCCTCTGGAAGCGCTTTCACTGCAAGCTGCAGATTTCTTCCTAACAGCAAGCTTTAGGATAGGGTACTGAATTGTAACTTAACTGCGGCTAATAAGGCGATTTTGGCAAAGAGACTATCTCCCGCAGGGAAGCTGCTACCATCAAATGTTTTCCCTCGTTAGACTCCCCTCCGGAAGCACTTTCACTGCAAGCTGCAGATTCCTTCCTAACAGCAAGCTTTAGGATAGGGTACTGAATTGTAACTTACTTTCGCCTAATAATGCGATTTTGGCAAAGAGAGTATCTCCCGCAGGGAAGCTGCTACCATCAAATGTTTGCCCTCCTTAGACTCCCCTCTGGAAGCGCTTTCACTGCAAGCTGCAGATTCCCTCCTAACAGCAAGCTTTAGGATAGGGTACTGAATTGTAACTTAACTACGGCTAATAAGGCGATTTTGGCAAAGAGAGTATCTCCCGCAGGGAAGCTGCTACCATCAAATGTTTGCCCTCATTAGACTCCCCTCTGGAAGCGCTTTCACTGCAAGCTGCAGATTCCCTCCTAACAGCAAGCTTTAGGATAGGGTACTGAATTGTAACTTACTTTCGCCTAATAATGCGATTTTGGCAAAAAGAGTATCTCCCGCAGGGAAGCTGCTACCATCAAATGTTTGCCCTCATTAGACTCCCCTCTGGAAGCGCTCTCACTGCAAGCTGCAGATTCCCTCCTAACAGCAAGCTTTAGGATAGGGTACTGAATTGTAACTTACTTTCGCCTAATAATGCGATTTTGGAAAAGAGACTATCTCCCGCAGTGAAGCTGCTACCATCAAATGTTTGCCCTCATTAGACTCCCCTCTGGAAGCGCTTTCACTGCAAGCTGCAGATTCCCTCCTAACAGCAAGCTTTAGGATAGGGTACTGAATTGTAACTTACTTTCGCCTAATAATGCGATTTTGGCAAAGAGACTATAACTCGCAGGGAAGCTGCTGCCACCAAATGTTTGCCCTCATTAGACTCCCCTCTGGAAGCGCTTTCACTGCAAGCTGCAGATTCCTTCCTAACAGCAAGCTTTAGGATAGGGTACTGAATTGTAACTTATTTTCGCCTAATAATGCGATTATGGCAAAGAGAGTATCTCCCGCAGGGAAGCTGCTACCATCAAATGTTTGCCGTCCTTAGACTCCCCTCTGGAAGCGCTTTCACTGCAAGCTGCAGATTCCCTCCTAACAGCAAGCTTTAGGATAGGGTACTGAATTGTAACTTACTTTCGCCTAATAATGCGATTTTGGCAAAGAGAGTATCTCCCGCAGGGAAGCTGCTACCATCAAATGTTTGCCCTCATTAGACTCCCCTCTGGAAGCGCTTTCACTGCAAGCTGCAGATTCCCTCCTAACAGCAAGCTTTAGGATAGAGTACTGAATTGTAACTTAACTGCGGCTAATAAGGCGATTTTGGCAAAGAGACTATCTCCCGCAGGGAAGCTGCTACCATCAAATGTTTGCCCTCGTTAGACTCCCCTCTGGAAGCATTTCACTGCAAGCTGCAGATTCCTTCCTAACAGCAAGCTTTAGGATAGGTTACTGAATTGTAACTTACTTTCGCCTAATAATGCGATTTTGGCAAAGAGAGTATCTCCCGCAGGGAAGCTGCTACCATCAAATGTTTGCCCTCCTTAGACTCCCCTCTGGAAGCGCTTTCACTGCAAGCTGCAGATTCCCTCCTAACAGCAAGCTTTAGGATAGGGTACTGAATTGTAACTTACTTTCGCCTAATAATGCGATTTTGGCAAAAAGAGTATCTCCCGCAGGGAAGCTGCTACCATCAAATGTTTGCCCTCCTTAGACTCCCCTCTGGAAGCGCTTTCACTGCAAGCTGCAGATTCCCTCCTAACAGCAAGCTTTAGGATAGGGTACTGAATTGTAACTTACTTTCGCCTAATAAAGCGATTTTGGCAAAGAGAGTATCTCCCGCAGGGAAGGTGCTACCATCAAATGTTTGCCCTCATTAGACTCCCCTCTGGAAGCGCTTTCACTGCAAGCTGCAGATTCCCTCCTAACAGCAAGCTTTAGGATAAGGTACTGAATTGTAACTTACTTTCGCCTAATAATGCGATTTTGGCAAAGAGACTATCTCCCGCAGGGAAGCTGCTACCATCAAATGTTTGCCCTCGTTAGACTCCCCTCTGGAAGCGCTTTCACTGCAAGCTGCAGATTCCCCCCTAACAGCAAGCTTTAGGATAGGGTACTGAATTGTAACTTACTTTCGCCTAATAATGCGATTTTGGCAAAGAGACTATAACTCGCAGGGAAGCTGCTGCCACCAAATGTTTGCCCTCATTAGACTCCCCTCTGGAAGCGCTTTCACTGCAAGCTGCAGATTCCCTCCTAACAGCAAGCTTTAGGATAGGGTACTGAATTGTAACTTACTTTCGCCTAATAATGCGATTTTGGCAAAAAGAGTATCTCCCGCAGGGAAGCTGCTACCATCAAATGTTTGCCCTCATTAGACTCCCCTCTGGAAGCGCTTTCACTGCAAGCTGCAGATTCCCTCCTAACAGCAAGCTTTAGGATAGGGTACTGAATTGTAACTTACTTTCGCCTAATAATGCGATTTTGGCAAAGAGAGTATCTCCCGCAGGGAAGCTGCTACCATCAAATGTTTGCCCTCATTAGACTCCCCTCTGGAAGCGCTTTCACTGCAAGCTGCAGATTCCCTCCTAACAGCAAGCTTTAGGATAGGGTACTGAATTGTAACTTAACTGCGGATAATAAGGCGATTTTGGCAAAGAGACTATCTCCCGCAGGGAAGCTCCTACCATCAAATGTTTGCCCTCATTAGACTCCCCTCTGGAAGCGCTTTCACTGCAAGCTGCAGATTCCTTCCTAACAGCAAGCTTTAGGATAGGGTACTGAATTGTAACTTACTTTCGCCTAATAAAGAGATTTTGGCAAAGAGAGTATCTCCGGCAGGAAAGCTGCTACCATCAAATGTTTGCCCTCGTTAGACTCCCCTCTGGAAGCGCTTTCACTGCAAGCTGCAGATTCCCTCCTAACAGCAAGCTTTAGGATAGGGTACTGAATTGTAACTTACTTTCGCCTAGTAATGCGATTTTGGCAAAGAGAGTATCTCCCGCAGGGAAGCTGCTACCATCAAATCTTTGCCCTCATTAGACTCCCCTCTGGAAGCGCTTTCACTGCAAGCTGCAGATTCCCTCCTAACAGCAAGCTTTAGGATAGGGTACTGAATTGTAACTTACTTTCGCCTAATAATGCGATTTTGGCAAAGAGAGTATCTCCCGCAGGGAAGCTGCTACCATCAAATGTTTGCCCTCATTAGACTCCCCTCTGGAAGCGCTTTCACTGCAAGCTGCAGATTTCTTCCTAACAGCAAGCTTTAGGATAGGGTACTGAATTGTAACTTAACTGCGGCTAATAAGGCGATTTTGGCAAAGAGACTATCTCCCGCAGGGAAGCTGCTACCATCAAATGTTTGCCCTCGTTAGACTCCCCTCCGGAAGCACTTTCACTGCAAGCTGCAGATTCCTTCCTAACAGCAAGCTTTAGGATAGGGTACTGAATTGTAACTTACTTTCGCCTAATAATGCGATTTTGGCAAAGAGAGTATCTCCCGCAGGGAAGCTGCTACCATCAAATGTTTGCCCTCCTTAGACTCCCCTCTGGAAGCGCTTTCACTGCAAGCTGCAGATTCCCTCCTAACAGCAAGCTTTAGGATAGGGTACTGAATTGTAACTTACTTTCGCCTAATAATGCGATTTTGGCAAAGAGAGTATCTCCCGCAGGGAAGCTGCTACCATCAAATGTTTGCCCTCATTAGACTCCCCTCTGGAAGCGCTTTCACTGCAAGCTGCAGATTCCCTCCTAACAGCAAGCTTTAGGATAGGGTACTGAATTGTAACTTACTTTCGCCTAATAATGCGATTTTGGCAAAGAGAGTATCTCCCGCAGGGAAGCTGCTACCATCAAATGTTTGCCCTCATTAGACTCCCCTCTGGAAGCGCTTTCACTGCAAGCTGCAGATTTCTTCCTAACAGCAAGCTTTAGGATAGGGTACTGAATTGTAACTTAACTGCGGCTAATAAGGCGATTTTGGCAAAGAGACTATCTCCCGCAGGGAAGCTGCTACCATCAAATGTTTTCCCTCGTTAGACTCCCCTCCGGAAGCACTTTCACTGCAAGCTGCAGATTCCTTCCTAACAGCAAGCTTTAGGATAGGGTACTGAATTGTAACTTACTTTCGCCTAATAATGCGATTTTGGCAAAGAGAGTATCTCCCGCAGGGAAGCTGCTACCATCAAATGTTTGCCCTCCTTAGACTCCCCTCTGGAAGCGCTTTCACTGCAAGCTGCAGATTCCCTCCTAACAGCAAGCTTTAGGATAGGGTACTGAATTGTAACTTAACTACGGCTAATAAGGCGATTTTGGCAAAGAGAGTATCTCCCGCAGGGAAGCTGCTACCATCAAATGTTTGCCCTCATTAGACTCCCCTCTGGAAGCGCTTTCACTGCAAGCTGCAGATTCCCTCCTAACAGCAAGCTTTAGGATAGGGTACTGAATTGTAACTTACTTTCGCCTAATAATGCGATTTTGGCAAAAAGAGTATCTCCCGCAGGGAAGCTGCTACCATCAAATGTTTGCCCTCATTAGACTCCCCTCTGGAAGCGCTCTCACTGCAAGCTGCAGATTCCCTCCTAACAGCAAGCTTTAGGATAGGGTACTGAATTGTAACTTACTTTCGCCTAATAATGCGATTTTGGAAAAGAGACTATCTCCCGCAGTGAAGCTGCTACCATCAAATGTTTGCCCTCATTAGACTCCCCTCTGGAAGCGCTTTCACTGCAAGCTGCAGATTCCCTCCTAACAGCAAGCTTTAGGATAGGGTACTGAATTGTAACTTACTTTCGCCTAATAATGCGATTTTGGCAAAGAGACTATAACTCGCAGGGAAGCTGCTGCCACCAAATGTTTGCCCTCATTAGACTCCCCTCTGGAAGCGCTTTCACTGCAAGCTGCAGATTCCTTCCTAACAGCAAGCTTTAGGATAGGGTACTGAATTGTAACTTATTTTCGCCTAATAATGCGATTATGGCAAAGAGAGTATCTCCCGCAGGGAAGCTGCTACCATCAAATGTTTGCCGTCCTTAGACTCCCCTCTGGAAGCGCTTTCACTGCAAGCTGCAGATTCCCTCCTAACAGCAAGCTTTAGGATAGGGTACTGAATTGTAACTTACTTTCGCCTAATAATGCGATTTTGGCAAAGAGAGTATCTCCCGCAGGGAAGCTGCTACCATCAAATGTTTGCCCTCATTAGACTCCCCTCTGGAAGCGCTTTCACTGCAAGCTGCAGATTCCCTCCTAACAGCAAGCTTTAGGATAGAGTACTGAATTGTAACTTAACTGCGGCTAATAAGGCGATTTTGGCAAAGAGACTATCTCCCGCAGGGAAGCTGCTACCATCAAATGTTTGCCCTCGTTAGACTCCCCTCTGGAAGCATTTCACTGCAAGCTGCAGATTCCTTCCTAACAGCAAGCTTTAGGATAGGTTACTGAATTGTAACTTACTTTCGCCTAATAATGCGATTTTGGCAAAGAGAGTATCTCCCGCAGGGAAGCTGCTACCATCAAATGTTTGCCCTCCTTAGACTCCCCTCTGGAAGCGCTTTCACTGCAAGCTGCAGATTCCCTCCTAACAGCAAGCTTTAGGATAGGGTACTGAATTGTAACTTACTTTCGCCTAATAATGCGATTTTGGCAAAAAGAGTATCTCCCGCAGGGAAGCTGCTACCATCAAATGTTTGCCCTCATTAGACTCCCCTCTGGAAGCGCTTTCACTGCAAGCTGCAGATTCCCTCCTAACAGCAAGCTTTAGGATAGGGTACTGAATTGTAACTTACTTTCGCCTAATAATGCGATTTTGGCAAAGAGAGTATCTCCCGCAGTGAAGCTGCTACCATCAAATGTTTGCCCTCATTAGACTCCCCTCTGGAAGCGCTTTCACTGCAAGCTGCAGATTCCCTCCTAACAGCAAGCTTTAGGATAGGGTACTGAATTGTAACTTAACTGCGGCTAATAAGGCGATTTTGGCAAAGAGACTATCTCCCGCAGTGAAGCTGCTACCATCAAATGTTTGCCCTCATTAGACTCCCCTCTGGAAGCGCTTTCACTGCAAGCTGCAGATTCCCTCCTAACAGCAAGCTTTAGGATAGGGTACTGAATTGTAACTTACTTTCGCCTAATAATGCGATTTTGGCAAAAAGAGTATCTCCCGCAGGGATGCTGCTACCATCAAATGTTTGCCCTCCTTAGACTCCCCTCTGGAAGCGCTTTCACTGCAAGCTGCAGATTCCCTCCTAACAGCAAGCTTTAGGATAGGGTACTGAATTGTAACTTACTTTCGCCTAATAATGCGATTTTGGCAAAGAGAGTATCTCCCGCAGGGAAGCTGCTACCATCAAATGTTTGCCCTCATTAGACTCCCCTCTGGAAGCGCTTTCACTGCAAGCTGCAGATTCCCTCCTAACAGCAAGCTTTAGGATAGGGTACTGAATTGTAACTTACTTTCGCCTAATAATGCGATTTTGGCAAAGAGACTATCTCCCGCAGGGAAGCTGCTACCATCAAATGTTTGCCCTCATTAGACTCCCCTCTGGAAGCGCTTTCACTGCAAGCTGCAGATTCCCTCCTAACAGCAAGCTTTAGGATAGGGTACTGAATTGTAACTTACTTTCGCCTAATAATGCGATTTTGGCAAAAAGAGTATCTCCCGCAGGGAAGCTGCTACCATCAAATGTTTGCCCTCATTAGACTCCCCTCTGGAAGCGCTTTCACTGCAAGCTGCAGATTCCCTCCTAACAGCAAGCTTTAGGATAGGGTACTGAATTGTAACTTACTTTCGCCTAATAATGAGATTTTGACAAAGAGAGTATCTCCCGCAGTGAAGCTGCTACCATCAAATGTTTGCCCTCATTAGACTCCCCTCTGGAAGCGCTTTCACTGCAAGCTGCAGATTCCCTCCTAACAGCAAGCTTTAGGATAGGGTACTGAATTGTAACTTATCTGCGGCTAATAAGGCGATTTTGGCAAAGAGAGTATCTCCCGCAGGGAAGCTGCTACCATCAAATGTTTGCCCTCCTTAGACTCCCCTCTGGAAGCGCTTTCACTGCAAGCTGCAGATTCCCTCCTAACAGCAAGCTTTAGGATAGGGTACTGAATTGTAACTTACTTTCGCCTAATAATGCGATTTTGGCAAAAAGAGTATCTCCCGCAGGGAAGCTGCTACCATCAAATGTTTGCCCTCATTAGACTCCCCTCTGGAAGCGCTTTCACTGCAAGCTGCAGATTCCCTCCTAACAGCAAGCTTTAGGATAGGGTACTGAATTGTAACTTACTTTCGCCTAATAATGCGATTTTGGCAAAGAGAGTATCTCCCGCAGTGAAGCTGCTACCATCAAATGTTTGCCCTCATTAGACTCCCCTCTGGAAGCGCTTTCACTGCAAGCTGCAGATTCCCTCCTAACAGCAAGCTTTAGGATAGGGTACTGAATTGTAACTTAACTGCGGCTAATAAGGCGATTTTGGCAAAGAGACTATCTCCCGCAGTGAAGCTGCTACCATCAAATGTTTGCCCTCATTAGACTCCCCTCTGGAAGCGCTTTCACTGCAAGCTGCAGATTCCCTCCTAACAGCAAGCTTTAGGATAGGGTACTGAATTGTAACTTACTTTCGCCTAATAATGCGATTTTGGCAAAAAGAGTATCTCCCGCAGGGATGCTGCTACCATCAAATGTTTGCCCTCATTAGACTCCCCTCTGGAAGCGCTTTCACTGCAAGCTGCAGATTCCCTCCTAACAGCAAGCTTTAGGATAGGGTACTGAATTGTAACTTACTTTCGCCTAATAATGCGATTTTGGCAAAGAGAGTATCTCCCGCAGTGAAGCTGCTACCATCAAATGTTTGCATTCATTAGACTCCCCTCTGGAAGCGCTTTCACTGCAAGCTGCAGATTCCCTCCTAACAGCAAGCTTTAGGATAGGGTACTGAATTGTAACTTACTTTCGCCTAATAATGCGATTTTGGCAAAGAGAGTATCTCCCGCAGGGAAGCTGCTACCATCAAATGTTTGCCCTCATTAGACTCCCCTCTGGAAGCGCTTTCACTGCAAGCTGCAGATTCCCTCCTAACAGCAAGCTTTAGGATAGGGTACTGAATTGTAACTTACTTTCGCCTAATAATGCGATTTTGGCAAAAAGAGTATCTCCCGCAGGGAAGCTGCTACCATCAAATGTTTGCCCTCATTAGACTCCCCTCTGGAAGCGCTTTCACTGCAAGCTGCAGATTCCCTCCTAACAGCAAGCTTTAGGATAGGGTACTGAATTGTAACTTACTTTCGCCTAATAATGAGATTTTGACAAAGAGAGTATCTCCCGCAGTGAAGCTGCTACCATCAAATGTTTGCCCTCATTAGACTCCCCTCTGGAAGCGCTTTCACTGCAAGCTGCAGATTCCCTCCTAACAGCAAGCTTTAGGATAGGGTACTGAATTGTAACTTAACTGCGGCTAATAAGGCGAATTTGGAAAAGAGACTATCTCCCGCAGGGAAGCTGCTACCATCAAATGTTTGCCCTCCTTAGACTCCCCTCTGGAACCGCTTTCACTGCAAGCTGCAGATTCCTTCCTAACAGCAAGCTTTAGGATAGGGTACTGAATTGTAACTTACTTTCGCCTAATAATGCGATTTTGGCAAAAAGAGTATCTCCCGCAGGGATGCTGCTACCATCAAATGTTTGCCCTCATTAGACTCCCCTCTGGAAGCGCTTTCACTGCAAGCTGCAGATTCCCTCCTAACAGCAAGCTTTAGGATAGGGTACTGAATTGTAACTTACTTTCGCCTAATAATGCGATTTTGGCAAAGAGAGTATCTCCCGCAGTGAAGCTGCTACCATCAAATGTTTGCCCTCATTAGACTCCCCTCTGGAAGCGCTTTCACTGCAAGCTGCAGATTCCCTCCTAACAGCAAGCTTTAGGATAGGGTACTGAATTGTAACTTACTTTCGCCTAATAATGCGATTTTGGCAAAGAGAGTATCTCCCGCAGGGAAGCTGCTACCATCAAATGTTTGCCCTCATTAGACTCCCCTCTGGAAGCGCTTTCACTGCAAGCTGCAGATTCCCTCCTAACAGCAAGCTTTAGGATAGGGTACTGAATTGTAACTTACTTTCGCCTAATAATGCGATTTTGGCAAAGAGAGTATCTCCCGCAGGGAAGCTGCTACCATCAAATGTTTGCCCTCATTAGACTCCCCTCTGGAAGCGCTTTCACTGCAAGCTGCAGATTCCCTCCTAACAGCAAGCTTTAGGATAGGGTACTGAATTGTAACTTAACTGCGGCTAATAAGGCGATTTTGGCAAAGAGAATATATCCCGCAGGGAAGCTGCTACCATCAAACGTTTGCCCTCATTAGACTCCCCTCTGGAAGCGCTTTCACTGCAAGCTGTAGATTCCCTCCTAACAGCAAGCTTTAGGATAGGGTACTGAATTGTAACTTACTTTCGCCTAGTAATGCGATTATGGCAAAGAGAGTATCTCCCACAGGGAAGCTGCTACCATCAAATGTTTGCCCTGATTAGACTCCCCTCTGGAAGCGCTTTCACTGCAAGCTGCAGATTCCCTCCTAACAGCAAGCTTTAGGATAGGGTACTGAATTGTAACTTAACTGCGGCTAATAAGGCGAATTTGGAAAAGAGACTATCTCCCGCAGGGAAGCTGCTACCATCAAATGTTTGCCCTCCTTAGACTCCCCTCTGGAACCGCTTTCACTGCAAGCTGCAGATTCCTTCCTAACAGCAAGCTTTAGGATAGGGTACTGAATTGTAACTTACTTTCGCCTAATAATGCGATTTTGGCAAAAAGAGTATCTCCCGCAGGGATGCTGCTACCATCAAATGTTTGCCCTCATTAGACTCCCCTCTGGAAGCGCTTTCACTGCAAGCTGCAGATTCCCTCCTAACAGCAAGCTTTAGGATAGGGTACTGAATTGTAACTTAACTGCGGCTAATAAGGCGAATTTGGAAAAGAGACTATCTCCCGCAGGGAAGCTGCTACCATCAAATGTTTGCCCTCCTTAGACTCCCCTCTGGAACCGCTTTCACTGCAAGCTGCAGATTCCTTCCTAACAGCAAGCTTTAGGATAGGGTACTGAATTGTAACTTACTTTCGCCTAATAATGCGATTTTGGCAAAAAGAGTATCTCCCGCAGGGATGCTGCTACCATCAAATGTTTGCCCTCATTAGACTCCCCTCTGGAAGCGCTTTCACTGCAAGCTGCAGATTCCCTCCTAACAGCAAGCTTTAGGATAGGGTACTGAATTGTAACTTACTTTCGCCTAATAATGCGATTTTGGCAAAGAGAGTATCTCCCGCAGTGAAGCTGCTACCATCAAATGTTTGCCCTCATTAGACTCCCCTCTGGAAGCGCTTTCACTGCAAGCTGCAGATTCCCTCCTAACAGCAAGCTTTAGGATAGGGTACTGAATTGTAACTTACTTTCGCCTAATAATGCGATTTTGGCAAAGAGAGTATCTCCCGCAGGGAAGCTGCTACCATCAAATGTTTGCCCTCATTAGACTCCCCTCTGGAAGCGCTTTCACTGCAAGCTGCAGATTCCCTCCTAACAGCAAGCTTTAGGATAGGGTACTGAATTGTAACTTACTTTCGCCTAATAATGCGATTTTGGCAAAGAGAGTATCTCCCGCAGGGAAGCTGCTACCATCAAATGTTTGCCCTCATTAGACTCCCCTCTGGAAGCGCTTTCACTGCAAGCTGCAGATTCCCTCCTAACAGCAAGCTTTAGGATAGGGTACTGAATTGTAACTTAACTGCGGCTAATAAGGCGATTTTGGCAAAGAGAATATATCCCGCAGGGAAGCTGCTACCATCAAACGTTTGCCCTCATTAGACTCCCCTCTGGAAGCGCTTTCACTGCAAGCTGTAGATTCCCTCCTAACAGCAAGCTTTAGGATAGGGTACTGAATTGTAACTTACTTTCGCCTAGTAATGCGATTATGGCAAAGAGAGTATCTCCCACAGGGAAGCTGCTACCATCAAATGTTTGCCCTGATTAGACTCCCCTCTGGAAGCGCTTTCACTGCAAGCTGCAGATTCCCTCCTAACAGCAAGCTTTAGGATAGGGTACTGAATTGTAACTTACTTTCGCCTAATAATGCGATTTTGGCAAAGAGACTATAACTCGCAGGGAAGCTGCTGCCACCAAATGTTTGCCCTCATTAGACTCCCCTCTGGAAGCGCTTTCACTGCAAGCTGCAGATTCCCTCCTAACAGCAAGCTTTAGGATAGGGTACTGAATTGTAACTTACTTTCGCCTAATAATGCGATTTTGGCAAAGAGAGTATCTCCCGCAGGGAAGCTGTTACCATCAAACGTTTGCCCTCATTAGACTCCCCTCTGGAAGCGCTTTCACTGCAAGCTGCAGATTCCCTCCTAACAGCAAGCTTTAGGATAGGGTACTGAATTGTAACTTAACTGCGGCTAATAATGCGATTTTGGCAAAGAGAGTATCTCCCGCAGGGAAGCTGCTACCATCAAATGTTTGCCCTCATTAGACTCCCCTCTGGAAGCGCTTTCACTGCAAGCTGCAGATTCCCTCCTAACAGCAAGCTTTAGGATAGTGTACTGAATCGTAACTTACTTTCGCCTAATAATGCGATTTTGGCAAAGAGACTATCTCCCGCAGGGAAGCTGCTACCATCAAATGTTTGCCCTCATTAGACTCCCCTCTGGAAGCGCTTTCACTGCAAGCTGCAGATTCCCTCCTAACAGCAAGCTTTAGGATAGGGTACTGAATTGTAACTTAACTGCGGCTAATAAGGCGATTTTGGCAAAGAGAGTATCTCCCGCAGGGAAGCTGCTACCATCAAATGTTTGCCCTCATTAGACTCCCCTCTGGAAGCGCTTTCACTGCAAGCTGCAGATTCCCTCCTAACAGCAAGCTTTAGGATAGGGTACTGAATTGTAACTTACTTTCGCCTAATAATGCGATTTTGGCAAAGAGAGTATCTCCCGCAGGGAAGCTGCTACCATGAAATGTTTGCCCTCATTAGACTCCCCTCTGGAAGCGCTTTCACTGCAAGCTGCAGATTCCCTCCTAACAGCAAGCTTTAGGATAGGGTACTGAATTGTATCTTACTTTCGCCTAATAATGCGATTTTGGCAAAGAGAATATCTCCCGCAGGGAAGCTGCTACCATCAAATGTTTGCCCTCATTAGACTCCCCTCTGGAAGCGCTTTCACTGCAAGCTGCAGATTCCCTCCTAACAGCAAGCTTTAGGATAGGGTACTGAATTGTAACTTAACTGCGGCTAATAAGGCGATTTTGGCAAAGAGAATATATCCCGCAGGGAAGCTGCTACCATCAAATGTTTGCCCTCATTAGACAACCCTCTGGAAGCGCTTACACAGCAAGCTGCAGATTCCCTGCTAACAGCAAGCTTTAGGATAGGGTACTGAATTGTAACTTACTTTCGCCTAATAATGCGATTTTGGCAAAGAGAGTATCTCCCGCAGGGAAGCTGCTACCATCAAATGTTTGCCCTCATTAGACTCCCCTCTGGAAGCGCTTTCACTGCAAGCTGCAGATTCCCTCCTAACAGCAAGCTTTAGGATAGGGTACTGAATTGTATCTTAACTGCTGCTAATAAGGCGATTATGGCAAAGAGACTATCTCCCGCAGGGAAGCTGCTACCATCAAATGTTTGCCCTCATTAGACTCCCCTCTGGAAGCGCTTTCACTGCAAGCTGCAGATTTCTTCCTAACAGCAAGCTTTAGGATAGGGTACTGAATTGTAACTTAACTGCGGCTAATAAGGCGATTTTGGCAAAGAGACTATCTCCCGCAGGGAAGCTGCTACCATCAAATGTTTGCCCTCGTTAGACTCCCCTCCGGAAGCACTTTCACTGCAAGCTGCAGATTCCTTCCTAACAGCAAGCTTTAGGATAGGGTACTGAATTGTAACTTACTTTCGCCTAATAATGCGATTTTGGCAAAGAGAGTATCTCCCGCAGGGAAGCTGCTACCATCAAATGTTTGCCCTCCTTAGACTCCCCTCTAGAAGCGCTTTCACTGCAAGCTGCAGATTCCCTCCTAACAGCAAGCTTTAGGATAGGGTACTGAATTGTAACTTACTTTCGCCTAATAATGCGATTTTGGCAAAGAGAGTATCTCCCGCAGTGAAGCTGCTACCATCAAATGTTTGCCCTCATTAGACTCCCCTCTGGAAGCGCTTTCACTGCAAGCTGCAGATTCCCTCCTAACAGCAAGCTTTAGGATAGGGTACTGAATTGTAACTTAACTGTGGCTAATAAGGCGATTTTGGCAAAGAGACTATCTCCCGCAGGGAAGCTGCTACCATCAAATGTTTGCCCTCATTAGACTCCCCTCTGGAAGCGCTTTCACTGCAAGCTGCAGATTCCCTCCTAACAGCAAGCTTTAGGATAGGGTACTGAATTGTAACTTAACTGCGGCTAATAAGGCGATTTTGGCAAAGAGAATATCTCCCGCAGGGAAGCTGCTACCATCAAATGTTTGCCCTCATTAGACTACCCTCTGGAAGCGCTTTCACTGCAAGCTGCAGATTCCCTCCTAACAGCAAGCTTTAGGATAGTGTACTGAATTGTAACTTACTTTCGCCTAATAATGCGATTTTGGCAAAGAGAGTATCTCCCGCAGGGAAGCTGCTACCATCAAATGTTTGCCCTCATTAGACTCCCCTCTGGAAGCGCTTTCACTGCAAGCTGCAGATTCCCTCCTAACAGCAAGCTTTAGGATAGGGTACTGAATTGTAACTTACTTTCGCCTAATAATGCGATTCTGGCAAAGAGAGTATCTCCCGCAGGGAAGCTGCTACCATCAAATGTTTGCCCTCATTAGACTCCCCTCTGGAAGCGCTTTCACTGCAAGCTGCAGATTCCCTCCTAACAGCAAGCTTTAGGATAGGGTACTGAATTGTAACTTAACTGCGTCTAATAAGGCGATTTTGGCAAAGAGAGTATCTCCCGCAGGGAAGCTGCTACCATCAAATGTTTGCCCTCATTAGACTCCCCTCTGGAAGCGCTTTCACTGCAAGCTGCAGATTCCCTCCTAACAGCAAGCTTTAGGATAGGGTACTGAATTGTAACTTACTTTCGCCTAATAAAGCGATTTTGGGAAAGAGACTATCTCCGGCAGGGAAGCTGCTACCATCAAATATTTGCCCTCGTTAGACTCCCCTCTGGAAGCGCTTTCACTGCAAGCTGCAGATTCCCTCCTAACAGCAAGCTTTAGGATAGGGTACTGAATTGTAACTTACTTTCGCCTAATAATGCGATTTTGGCAAAGAGAGTATCTCCCGCAGGGAAGCTGCTACCATCAAATGTTTGCCCTCATTAGACTCCCCTCTGGAAGCGCTTTCACTGCAAGCTGCAGATTCCCTCCTAACAGCAAGCTTTAGGATAGGGTACTGAATTGTAACTTAACTGCGGCTAATAATGCGATTTTGGCAAAGAGAGTATCTCCCGCAGGGAAGCTGCTACCATCAAATATTTGCCCTCATTAGACTCCCCTCTGGAAGCGCTTTCACTGCAAGCTGCAGATTCCCTCCTAACAGCAAGCTTTAGGATAGGGTACTGAATTGTAACTTACTTTCGCCTAATAATGCGATTTTAGCAAAGAGAATATATCCCGCAGGGAAGCTGCTACCATCAAATGTTTGCCCTCATTAGACTACCCCCTGGAAGCGCTTTCACTGCAAGCTGCAGATTCCCTCCTAACAGCAAGCTTTAGGATAGGGTACTGAATTGTATCTTACTTTCGCCTAATAATGCGATTTTGGCAAATAGAGTATCTCCCGCAGTGAAGCTGCTACAATCAAATGTTTGCCCTCATTAGACTCCCCTCTGGAAGCGCTTTCACTGCAAGCTGCAGATTCCCTCCTAACAGCAAGCTTTAGGATAGGGTACTGAATTGTAACTTAACTGCGGCTAATAAGGCGATTTTGGCAAAGAGAGTATCTCCCGCAGGGAAGCTGCTACCATCAACTGTTTGCCCTCGTTAGACTCCCCTCTGGAAGTGCTTTCACTGCAAGCTGCAGATTCCTTCCTAACAGCAAGCTTTAGGATAGGGTACTGAATTGTAACTTACTTTCGCCTAATAAAGCGATTTTTGCAAAGAGAGTATCTCCGGCAGGGAAGCTGCTACCATCAAATGTTTGCCCTCGTTAGACTCCCCTCTGGAAGCGCTTTCACTGCAAGCTGCAGATTCCCTCCTAACAGCAAGCTTTAGGATAGGGTACTGAATTGTAACTTACTTTCGCCTAATAATGCGATTTTGGCAAAGAGAGTATCTCCCGCAGGGAAGCTGCTACCATCAAATGTTTGCCCTCATTAGACTCCCCTCTGGAAGCGCTTTCACTGCAAGCTGCCGATTCCCTCCTAACAGCAAGCTTTAGGATAGGGTACTGAATTGTAACTTACTTTCGCCTAATAATGCGATTTTGGCAAAGAGACTATCTCCCGCAGGGAAGCTGCTGCCACCAAATGTTTGCCCTCATTAGACTCCCCTCTGGAAGCGCTTTCACTGCAAGCTGCAGATTCCCTCCTAACAGCAAGCTTTAGGATAGGGTACTGAATTGTAACTTACTTTCGCCTAATAATGCGATTTTGGCAAAGAGAGTATCTCCCGCAGGGAAGCTGTTACCATCAAACGTTTGCCCTCATTAGACTCCCCTCTGGAAGCGCTTTCACTGCAAGCTGCAGATTCCCTCCTAACAGCAAGCTTTAGGATAGGGTACTGAATTGTAACTTAACTGCGGCTAATAATGCGATTTTGGCAAAGAGAGTATCTCCCGCAGGGAAGCTGCTACCATCAAATGTTTGCCCTCATTAGACTCCCCTCTGGAAGCGCTTTCACTGCAAGCTGCAGATTCCCTCCTAACAGCAAGCTTTAGGATAGTGTACTGAATCGTAACTTACTTTCGCCTAATAATGCGATTTTGGCAAAGAGACTATCTCCCGCAGGGAAGCTGCTACCATCAAATGTTTGCCCTCATTAGACTCCCCTCTGGAAGCGCTTTCACTGCAAGCTGCAGATTCCCTCCTAACAGCAAGCTTTAGGATAGGGTACTGAATTGTAACTTAACTGCGGCTAATAAGGCGATTTTGGCAAAGAGAGTATCTCCCGCAGGGAAGCTGCTACCATCAAATGTTTGCCCTCATTAGACTCCCCTCTGGAAGCGCTTTCACTGCAAGCTGCAGATTCCCTCCTAACAGCAAGCTTTAGGATAGGGTACTGAATTGTAACTTACTTTCGCCTAATAATGCGATTTTGGCAAAGAGAGTATCTCCCGCAGGGAAGCTGCTACCATGAAATGTTTGCCCTCATTAGACTCCCCTCTGGAAGTGCTTTCACTGCAAGCTGCAGATTCCCTCCTAACAGCAAGCTTTAGGATAGGGTACTGAATTGTATCTTACTTTCGCCTAATAATGCGATTTTGGCAAAGAGAATATCTCCCGCAGGGAAGCTGCTACCATCAAATGTTTGCCCTCATTAGACTCCCCTCTGGAAGCGCTTTCACTGCAAGCTGCAGATTCCCTCCTAACAGCAAGCTTTAGGATAGGGTACTGAATTGTAACTTAACTGCGGCTAATAAGGCGATTTTGGCAAAGAGAATATATCCCGCAGGGAAGCTGCTACCATCAAATGTTTGCCCTCATTAGACAACCCTCTGGAAGCGCTTACACAGCAAGCTGCAGATTCCCTGCTAACAGCAAGCTTTAGGATAGGGTACTGAATTGTAACTTACTTTCGCCTAATAATGCGATTTTGGCAAAGAGAGTATCTCCCGCAGGGAAGCTGCTACCATCAAATGTTTGCCCTCATTAGACTCCCCTCTGGAAGCGCTTTCACTGCAAGCTGCAGATTCCCTCCTAACAGCAAGCTTTAGGATAGGGTACTGAATTGTATCTTAACTGCTGCTAATAAGGCGATTATGGCAAAGAGACTATCTCCCGCAGGGAAGCTGCTACCATCAAATGTTTGCCCTCATTAGACTCCCCTCTGGAAGCGCTTTCACTGCAAGCTGCAGATTTCTTCCTAACAGCAAGCTTTAGGATAGGGTACTGAATTGTAACTTAACTGCGGCTAATAAGGCGATTTTGGCAAAGAGACTATCTCCCGCAGGGAAGCTGCTACCATCAAATGTTTGCCCTCGTTAGACTCCCCTCCGGAAGCACTTTCACTGCAAGCTGCAGATTCCTTCCTAACAGCAAGCTTTAGGATAGGGTACTGAATTGTAACTTACTTTCGCCTAATAATGCGATTTTGGCAAAGAGAGTATCTCCCGCAGGGAAGCTGCTACCATCAAATGTTTGCCCTCCTTAGACTCCCCTCTAGAAGCGCTTTCACTGCAAGCTGCAGATTCCCTCCTAACAGCAAGCTTTAGGATAGGGTACTGAATTGTAACTTACTTTCGCCTAATAATGCGATTTTGGCAAAGAGAGTATCTCCCGCAGTGAAGCTGCTACCATCAAATGTTTGCCCTCATTAGACTCCCCTCTGGAAGCGCTTTCACTGCAAGCTGCAGATTCCCTCCTAACAGCAAGCTTTAGGATAGGGTACTGAATTGTAACTTAACTGCGGCTAATAAGGCGATTTTGGCAAAGAGACTATCTCCCGCAGGGAAGCTGCTACCATCAAATGTTTGCCCTCATTAGACTCCCCTCTGGAAGCGCTTTCACTGCAAGCTGCAGATTCCCTCCTAACAGCAAGCTTTAGGATAGGGTACTGAATTGTAACTTAACTGCGGCTAATAAGGCGATTTTGGCAAAGAGAATATCTCCCGCAGGGAAGCTGCTACCATCAAATGTTTGCCCTCATTAGACTACCCTCTGGAAGCGCTTTCACTGCAAGCTGCAGATTCCCTCCTAACAGCAAGCTTTAGGATAGTGTACTGAATTGTAACTTACTTTCGCCTAATAATGCGATTTTGGCAAAGAGAGTATCTCCCGCAGGGAAGCTGCTACCATCAAATGTTTGCCCTCATTAGACTCCCCTCTGGAAGCGCTTTCACTGCAAGCTGCAGATTCCCTCCTAACAGCAAGCTTTAGGATAGGGTACTGAATTGTAACTTACTTTCGCCTAATAATGCGATTCTGGCAAAGAGAGTATCTCCCGCAGGGAAGCTGCTACCATCAAATGTTTGCCCTCATTAGACTCCCCTCTGGAAGCGCTTTCACTGCAAGCTGCAGATTCCCTCCTAACAGCAAGCTTTAGGATAGGGTACTGAATTGTAACTTAACTGCGTCTAATAAGGCGATTTTGGCAAAGAGAGTATCTCCCGCAGGGAAGCTGCTACCATCAAATGTTTGCCCTCATTAGACTCCCCTCTGGAAGCGCTTTCACTGCAAGCTGCAGATTCCCTCCTAACAGCAAGCTTTAGGATAGGGTACTGAATTGTAACTTACTTTCGCCTAATAAAGCGATTTTGGGAAAGAGACTATCTCCGGCAGGGAAGCTGCTACCATCAAATATTTGCCCTCGTTAGACTCCCCTCTGGAAGCGCTTTCACTGCAAGCTGCAGATTCCCTCCTAACAGCAAGCTTTAGGATAGGGTACTGAATTGTAACTTACTTTCGCCTAATAATGCGATTTTGGCAAAGAGAGTATCTCCCGCAGGGAAGCTGCTACCATCAAATGTTTGCCCTCATTAGACTCCCCTCTGGAAGCGCTTTCACTGCAAGCTGCAGATTCCCTCCTAACAGCAAGCTTTAGGATAGGGTACTGAATTGTAACTTAACTGCGGCTAATAATGCGATTTTGGCAAAGAGAGTATCTCCCGCAGGGAAGCTGCTACCATCAAATATTTGCCCTCATTAGACTCCCCTCTGGAAGCGCTTTCACTGCAAGCTGCAGATTCCCTCCTAACAGCAAGCTTTAGGATAGGGTACTGAATTGTAACTTACTTTCGCCTAATAATGCGATTTTAGCAAAGAGAATATATCCCGCAGGGAAGCTGCTACCATCAAATGTTTGCCCTCATTAGACTACCCCCTGGAAGCGCTTTCACTGCAAGCTGCAGATTCCCTCCTAACAGCAAGCTTTAGGATAGGGTACTGAATTGTATCTTACTTTCGCCTAATAATGCGATTTTGGCAAATAGAGTATCTCCCGCAGTGAAGCTGCTACAATCAAATGTTTGCCCTCATTAGACTCCCCTCTGGAAGCGCTTTCACTGCAAGCTGCAGATTCCCTCCTAACAGCAAGCTTTAGGATAGGGTACTGAATTGTAACTTAACTGCGGCTAATAAGGCGATTTTGGCAAAGAGAGTATCTCCCGCAGGGAAGCTGCTACCATCAACTGTTTGCCCTCGTTAGACTCCCCTCTGGAAGTGCTTTCACTGCAAGCTGCAGATTCCTTCCTAACAGCAAGCTTTAGGATAGGGTACTGAATTGTAACTTACTTTCGCCTAATAAAGCGATTTTTGCAAAGAGAGTATCTCCGGCAGGGAAGCTGCTACCATCAAATGTTTGCCCTCGTTAGACTCCCCTCTGGAAGCGCTTTCACTGCAAGCTGCAGATTCCCTCCTAACAGCAAGCTTTAGGATAGGGTACTGAATTGTAACTTACTTTCGCCTAATAATGCGATTTTGGCAAAGAGAGTATCTCCCGCAGGGAAGCTGCTACCATCAAATGTTTGCCCTCATTAGACTCCCCTCTGGAAGCGCTTTCACTGCAAGCTGCCGATTCCCTCCTAACAGCAAGCTTTAGGATAGGGTACTGAATTGTAACTTACTTTCGCCTAATAATGCGATTTTGGCAAAGAGACTATCTCCCGCAGGGAAGCTGCTACCATCAAATGTTTGCCCTCCTTAGACTCCCCTCTGGAAGCGCTTTCACTGCAAGCTGCAGATTTCTTCCTAACAGCAAGCTTTAGGATAGGGTACTGAATTGTAACTTAACTGCGGCTAATAAGGCGATTTTGGCAAAGAGACTATCTCCCGCAGGGAAGCTGCTACCATCAAATGTTTGCCCTCGTTAGACTCCCCTCTGGAAGCGCTTTCACTGCAAGCTGCAGATTCCTTCCTAACAGCAAGCTTTAGGATAGGGTACTGAATTGTAACTTAACTGCGGCTAATAAGGCGATTTTGGGAAAGAGACTATCTCCCGCAGGGAAGCTGCTACCATCAAATGTTTGCCCTCATTAGACTCCCCTCTGGAAGCGCTTTCACTGCAAGCTGCAGATTCCTTCCTAACAGCAAGCTTTAGGACAGGGTACTGAATTGTAACTTACTTTCGCCTAATAATGCGATTTTGGCAAAGAGAGTATCTCCCGCAGGGAAGCTGCTACCATCAAATGTTTGCACTCGTTAGACTCCCCTCTGGAAGCACTTTCACTGCAAGCTGCAGATTCCCTCCTAACAGCAAGCTTTAGGATAGGGTACTGAATTGTAACTTAACTGTGGCTAATAAGGCGATTTTGGCAAAGAGAATATATCCCGCAGGGAAGCTGCTACCATCAAATGTTTGCCCTCATTAGACTCCCCTCTGGAAGCGCTTTCACTGCAAGCTGCAGATTCCCTCCTAACAGCAAGCTTTTAGGATAGGGTACTGAATTGTAGCTTACATTTGCCTAATAATGCGATTTTTGGCAAAGAGAGTATCTCCCGCAGGGAAGCTGCTACCATCAAATGTTTGCCGTCCTTAGACTCCCCTCTGGAAATGCTTTCACTGCAAGCTGCAGATTCCCTCCTAACAGCATGCTTTAGGATAGTGTACTGAATTGTAACTTACTTTCGCCTAATAATGCGATTTTGGCAAAGAGAGTATCTCCCCGCAGGGAAGCTGCTACCATCAAATGTTTGCCCTCATTAGACTCCCCTCTGGAAGCGCTTTCACTGCAAGCTGCAGATTCCCTCCTAACAGCAAGCTTTAGGATAGGGTACTGAATTGTAACTTACTTTCGCCTAATAATGCGATCTTGGCAAAAATAGTATCTCCCGCAGGGAAGCTGCTACCATCAAATGTTTGCCCTCATTAGACTCCCCTCTGGAAGCGCTTTCACTGCAAGCTGCAGATTCCCTCCTAACAGCAAGCTTTAGGATAGGGTACTGAATTGTAACTTACTTTCGCCTAATAATGCGATTTTGGCAAAGAGAGTATCTCCCGCAGTGAATCTTCTACCATCAAATGTTTTGCCCTCATTAGACTCCCCTCTGGAAGCGCTTTCACTGCAAGCTGCAGATTCCCTCCTAACAGCAAGCTTTAGGATAGGGTACTGAATTGTAACTTAACTGCGGCTAATAATGCGATTTTGGCAAAGAGACTATCTCCCGCAGGGAAGCTGCTACCATCAAATGTTTGCCCTCATTAGACTCCCCTCTGGAAGCGCTTTCACTGCAAGCTGCAGATTCCTTCCTAACAGCAAGCTTTAGGATAGGGTACTGAATTGTAACTTACTTTCGCCTAATAATGCGATTTTGGCAAAGAGACTATAACACGCAGGGAAGCTGCTGCCACCAAATGTTTGCCCTCATTAGACTCCCCTCTGGAAGCGCTTTCACTGCAAGCTGCAGATTCCCTCCTAACAGCAAGCTTTAGGATAGGGTACTGAATTGTAACTTACTTTCGCCTAATAATGCGATTTTGGCAAAGAGAGTATCTCCCGCAGGGAAGCTGCTACCATCAAATGTTTGCCCTCATTAGACTCCCCTCTGGAAGCGCTTTCACTGCAAGCTGCAGATTCCCTCCTAACAGCAAGCTTTAGGATAGGGTACTGAATTGTAACTTACTTTCGCCTAATAATGCGATTTTGGCAAAGAGTGTATCTCCCGCAGGGAAGCTGCTACCATCAAATGTTTGCCCTCATTAGACTCCCCTCTGGAAGCGCTTTCACTGCAAGCTGCAGATTCCCTCCTAACAGCAAGCTTTAGGATAGGGTACTGAATTGTAACTTAACTGCGGCTAATAAGGCGATTTTGGCAAAGAGACTATCTCCCGCAGGGAAGCTGCTACCATCAAATGTTTGCCCTCATTAGACTCCCCTCTGGAAGCGCTTTCACTGCAAGCTGCAGATTCCCTCCTAACAGCAAGCTTTAGGATAGGGTACTGAATTGTATCTTACTTTCGCATAATAATGCGATTTTGGCAAAAAGAGTATCTCCCGCAGGGAAGCTGCTACCATCAAATGTTTGCCCTCATTAGACTCCCCTCTGGAAGCGCTTTCACTGCAAGCTGCAGATTCCCTCCTAACAGCAAGCTTTAGGATAGGGTACTGAATTGTAACTTAACTGCGGCTAAAAAGGCGATTATGGCAAAGAGAGTATCTCCCGCAGGGAAGCTGCTACCATCAAATGTTTGCCCTCATTAGACTCCCCTCTGGAAGCGCTTTTCACTGCAAGCTGCAGATTCCCTCCTAACAGCAAGCTTTAGGATAGGGTACTGAATTGTAACTTACTTTCGCATAATAATGCGATTTTGGGAAAGAGACTATCTCCCGCAGGGAAGATGATACCATCAAACGTTTGCCCTCATTAGACTCCCCTCTGGAAGCGCTTTCACTGCAAGCTGCAGATTCCCTCCTAACAGCAAGCTTTAGGATAGGGGTACTGAATTGTAACTTACTTTCGCCTAATAATGCGATTTTGGCAAAAAGAGTATCTCCCGCAGGGAAGCTGCTACCATCAAATGTTTGCCCTCATTAGACTCCCCCTCTGGAAGCGCTTTTCACTGCAAGCTGCAGATTCCCTCCTAACAGCAAGCTTTAGGATAGGGTACTGAATTTTAACTTAACTGCGGCTATTAAGGCAATTATGGCAAAGAGAGTATCTCCCGCAGGGAAGCTGCTACCATCAAATGTTTGCCCTCATTAGACTCCCCTCTGGAAGCGCTTTCACTGCAAGCTGCAGATTCCCTCCTAACAGCAAGCTTTAGGAAGGGTACTGATTTGTAACTTACTTTCGCCTAATAATGCGATTTTGGCAAAGAGAGTATCTCCCGCAGGGAAGCTGCTACCATCAAATGTTTGCCCTCGTTAGACTCCCCTCTGGAAGCGCTTTCACTGCAAGCGGCAGATTCCCTCCTAACAGCAAGCTTTAGGATAGGGTACTGAATTGTATCTTACTTTCGCCTAATAATGCGATTTTGGCAAAGAGAGTATCTCCCGCAGGGAAGCTGCTACCATCAAATGTTTGCCGTCCTTAGACTCCCCTCTGGAAGTGCTTTCACTGCAAGCTGCAGATTCCCTCCTAACAGCAAGCTTTAGGATAGGGTACTGAATTGTAACTTACTTTCGCCTAATAATGCGATTTTGGCAAAGAGAGTATCTCCCGCAGGGAAGCTGCTACCATCAAATGTTTGCCCTCATTAGACTCCCCTCTGGAAGCGCTTTCACTGCAAGCTGCAGATTCCCTCCTAACAGCAAGCTTTAGGATAGGGTACTGAATTGTAACTTACTTTCGCCTAATAATGCGATTTTGGCAAAGAGAGTATCTCCCGCAGGGAAGCTGCTACCATCAAATGTTTGCCCTCATTAGACTCCCCTCTGGAAGCGCTTTCACTGCAAGCTGCAGATTCCCTCCTAACAGCAAGCTTTAGGATAGTGTACTG